>NC_059128.1:160853725-161155257 GCF_020740605.2 Lemur catta
TCATGAATATATTGCTTTCCAGTATTCAAAAAATTATAAAAACCATCTCTTTAGATCATTAATTCCAGCTATCTGCTAGAGGATCTATTAACTGCAATTTTTCTTGAATTAGTACATAGTATCCAAAGGACTTGATGTAGTCTAAACTTACAGTTTGGTGATTGAGGTCCAATCACAAGGTAGAGCAAAAGAACTCCTCATTTAAAATGAATATCAAAAGGCTCTTTCCTTTCCGTCTGGCGGCAGCCATCAGGTAATGGGTGCATACAAGCACATCCAGGAGCTGTGGAAGAAGAAGCAGTCCGATGTAATGCGCTTGCTTTCTCCGAGCGTCCGCTGCTGGCAATGCCGCCAGCTCTCTGTGTTCCACAGGGCTTTCACCCCACCCCGCTGGATAAGGCGCGCAGACTGGGATACAAGGCCAAGCAATGTTGTCATACATAGAATCTGTGTGCGCCGCGGTGGCCTCAAACGCCCAGTTCCTAAGGGTGCAACCTGTGGCAAGCCAGTCCATCATGGTGTCAAACAGCTAAAGTTTGCTCAAGTCTGTTGCCTCGGAGCGAGCTGGATGCCAGCGTGGGGCTCTAAGAGTCCTAAATTCTTATTGAGTTGGTGAAGATTCCACGTACAAATTTTTTGAAGTTATCCTCATTGATCCATTCCTTAAAGCTATCAGAAGAAATCCTGACACCCAGTTGATCACCAAACGGGTCCACAAGCACAGGGAGATGTGTGAGCTGACACCCACAGCCGAAAGAGCCTAAGTCCTGCCATGCAGCTTGGAGAAGGCAGGATACTCTCCAGCTCCACCTTTACGGCTAACATAAGTAATGTTTGTACGATTCATACCTAATAAACAATTTAAGATGTTAAAAAAAATTAAAATAAAATAAAATTTTAAAAAAATCACCTCACTAGCAGGAAAAAATTCAGATCTAAGTAAGATAAATATTCACTGAATAAGTAGCCATGAGCAAACTAAACTAAGTTTTAGATTTTATTTCATCTCTGGCTGCCTATAAAGGCCCACTCATAAATCAGAGCCTATCGTTCCTGGAGTTCTTTTAAAAAAGCAGATAAATAGGACATATATTAGGTAGCACAATCCAAAAATCAAAATATAAAGAGTCTTCAAGTGTTATCAAATCTATTAAGTCCAAAATAGCTCTTTGATGACCAATTTCCAAGTGCTTAAATGGTACAACTGCATCTTAGCTTATGTGAAAATCAATGCAAAAACATGAATCACCAGAGTATGCTGGAGCTTTCCAAAGACAGTTTGTAATTAGCAAATCATTGATCCAAATAGACAGGACCCTGAAAGTTACTGAGACCAGGCAGGTGAAAAGCCAGAGTCACTGTCCTTTACAATTAATCATTACTGCTCTGCTCCCTCCCAGCACTGGATACAAGACTTCCAACCAAACTGTAATCTTGGCATTTTAGATGGTTTGGGGAGGGTAACTCAACTCTAGCACCAAAGAAAGATATGTATGATAGCAAAGGGAACTCACTATATGCTTTATGTATGCTCCATTATAATGCCAACACTATTATCATTAATACTTCCCAGTATCTTTTTTTCTACTACCTCATACTCTGGTCAATATTACATCAATCCAAGTGAAGATTGTAATTCATAGAATCACAGAATCTTGGAATTGAAAGGAAGCTGAGAGATCTTTTTCTCTAACCACTTCATATACGGAGATGGTGGGCAATCTATCTGAAGTTACAGAGTGGTGGATACAAGGCTAGAATCATGTTCTCATTCCCATGCAGTGCCCTTCCCACTATATCTTATAGACTAATAGCACAAGAGGTTTAACCTGGTGGTCTTAATCCTTTATCTTAAAGTGACTGATATAAATGTTAATTCTACCATTTTCCAGAAAGAGATCTGACCTTCTCTCTAAAAAGGCTCTAGTTAGAACTGGATTCATGCCACAGACTGACATGCATTTGTAGTTTGTAGAAGAATAAAGAGTTTCCATCTCTTTCCTTCCATGTTCAAACTGTTGTGAAGATTGCACTTGAAGTGGACCTTCTTACTGTTCACCAATATACAGTTTCCCTCAAAGGAGGTTGTGCTTCATTATTGCTTTGAAGGTAGGAAAGGTTGTGACTACTTCCTGGTCAGTCAAAGGGCTTGTTCATTGTGATCAGAAGGGACATGTGTTACATTTGGGCCAGAGCACTTAATTGCTAGTGTGATGTGTTATACCTTGCCCTCTTTCTGCCTCTCCAATCAGGACAGACGGCATGCATCCAAATAGACTGTCCATCAACATTGGTCTTGAGTAACTGTAACAAGCAGAGCTGACTGGTGTTGGGCATGTAGTGGGAGCCAAGGGATTTTGGTGGCCATTTGTTACTGAAGAATTACTGGACCCACTCTGACTAATACAATAATATTTGATCATGTCAAGCTTCTCTTGATTTGTTATGAGACTTGAAAACACACATTCACAATTTAGGTAGGCAAAGAAATGTGTTGAGTGATGCATATTCAGGCAAGAGAAGAGTCTGTTACTTTTTTTCTCTGTGTGCATAGCATGAAAGCACAATCAAACTTATTTCCTCATCTAGTAATTTTATTAATACTTTTGGAAACCTTACTTGACTACAGGTAATTATTTATCTGGATTTTACAGTAGTTACATATATAACACTGGTCGTTAATATTTGATTTTAGTATCAAATATATTTCTTTCAAAATATGTTGAGTAGTGTTGAAAGTAACACTAATTGGGGGAGGGGAAACTGAGTGTGGAGCCAGCAATTCCACAATAGTTACCTGAGAACACTACAGGGATAATTATTATCGAGTCAGTCAAATGTTCCAATAGCCTGGTCACAGCAGGAATCAGTGCACATCTCTGTTTTCAATATCAAGGGATCATCTCAAAATCATCAACATTTGTTGGCTATGTAAATGCAAAGTGGGCTCTGCATTTCTAGCACCTCAGGAACCTCAGGGTAGGATTCTCTCATCACTCTTGTTTAACCCAACATCTTTCCCTGAGAAGCTGAGGGAGAACTTTGTAAAACTCTATTTTGTTGGTATAAAATAAAAAAATATATATTAATATATAGCTACACATTTTTATCTCTCTATCTCTCTCCTAATAATGGTGGTACCTCTCGCTTGGCTTTGAATTTAATATGAAGCTGTGAGCCAATCAGAGCTCAAAGACCAGTCGTCAAAAATTCCAGTGGTTCCAGAACATTTAGGGAGAGAGTGGAAATTTCCTAGGAAACTAACCCTGCAGCCTATAGAGTACAGAGCAATGCAACTCAGTGTGCAGTCCCTGGACTTGCAGCATCAGCATCCTCCAGAAGTTTGTTAGAAATTCAAAGGCTTAAACCTTGATCCAGACATACTAATTCAAAATTCTTAGAGAAGGACCCAGGAATATGTCTTTTAACAATCTTTCCAACTACAACTAAAGTTTGAGGATAACTTGTGTAGAGTTTTTAATCAGCCCAAAAGTCTTCATGCATTTCTTCCCATTTCCACTTTCATCTGGAACTCAGATATCTCTGGGACCAGTAGATATCTGTGTGTACATTATTCAGCTGTTCTGAAGTCTCTGTCGGATCAGACCTTGCTGATGGCAGTAGTGATAGCAGCTCCTGCTTTGTGTACTGAGGAAGTGCCAGGCAATTGCCTTTTCTTAGATAATTCCAAGATTAACGGGCTTGCATTGCTCAGATTAGCAGTGCTTCCCACCCTGCAGCAAGCCAGTGAGGGAACATGCTGTCCTATCTGCAGGCCAAGGGGCCCGCTTCCCAGCCATCAGTTTGGGCAGGAGAGATCCTGATCAACATAAGTCACTGCCTGTTCCCAGATTGTCACCATTACCCAACCAGTGAGACATTGCGTCCTGGTGCTCAAGCAATGCTCTGCTGGTTTTCCTGGCTCATGCTAGAGATGGGCAACTGCATCCACAATTGCAAAGAGCATTCTATTCAAAAGGGAGCAGGCAGACTAGGAAAACCCTTCCCACCTGATTCTGGAAGGAAATGTCAGTGCAGTAAAACAGTCATTTACAGAGAGCAAGAGTGTGATGTGCAAGAACTTTCTTGCACAGCCCATAGAAAGCCAGCTGGACTTTGAAGTACTTAATGTGTTTCTCAGTGGAGGTCACCATGTGGACAACTGGCCTCCTGGGGGAAAGAGGAGTGGTGGGAGATGTTTCTATCTTTCCTTTTTGCATTTCACTTTGAAACTGTTGGATTTTTGTTGTTGTTATTTGTTTTGTACAATTTGGAGCTAGTACCCATATGTATGAATCTCAAGAAGGCTTCAGAAAGAAACAGGTAAATATAATGAAGTAATAGCTGCCATTAGTAGCAAGAACATTTTCCACAATAGCAATGGATTCTAATCCAAAATCTGCCAAAGGCAGAGGTAACAATACAGGTAAACATAGGTTCTCCCTCTCTTAAAGTAAAAACCATAAAAATGTTTTTGCATGATAATACTTTGAAAAGAATGCTGTACTTTTTAAAGCTTCTGGCCGTAAGATGAAATAGAATCCAAGTGTTCAAATATGCAAACGTGACCCTCCTAAAATACCCACTTCTGTCCAATTTTGTTAAATGGTTTAATTCTGTCCAACCCTATCAAATGAAATTCAGAATGGATGTACTAGAAACAGTAGCAAAAAATGTTTTGCTACAAAAGTAGCAATGGCAAAAGTCTGGTTCCCTCTCCAGCCTCTCAAAAAAAAAAAAAAAAAAAAAAAGGTATCCAGGCTGCCCATTATAACACCTGCTGCTCACAATGAAAGCTCAAGCCAAGCAACTCATGCCCTTCCATCCAAATATCCAATCTACCCACAGAGAATTCAAGCTGTCCAGCCACACACCAGCTGCTTGCTTAGTCACTGCAGAATGCTCAACTTCAATCCCTCATCTCTCCGAATGTTTGTTCTTCGGTTTCCCTCCCCTCTGTCTCTTTCATGAAACAGGAATCATTAACACAACCTCAGAATCCCCCATGAACCCAAGAACCAGGATTTGGGGCTCTTCCAGCAAGGATCATGGAATTTAGTCTTCCCTTTAATCCTTCTTTTCTGCTTCTAATATGACACAAAGACAAACATTTCTAAAATAGAAGGGAGGACCAGGAGGTTCCACTCAGTGCTTCTTGACAATGATGTCCTTTGATGGACAATTCATAGAATAGGATGAGCTGGGGCTCAACCTTACTCATCTACTTTCATCTTGTTTCCAACTACAATATGAAGAGATGGCACTTATTATCTCAAAAACCCTATTAGAAAGTTCATTTTCTTCCCATTTCATTTTTCTTTCTGAAGTGCATTATTCACAAAAAGAAAACAGGTAAATATAATGTCTTCCCTTGACCTGAGTTGTGACTCACAGTATAAATGCATTTTTAAAACAACATATGTAAACCATAATACACACACACACACACACACACACACACACGTATATATTTCTCTCATTAATGTACATTTTTATTTCAAAGGCTCTTTGACTTTATTGCTGATTGGTTATTGGGCAGTGATTCTTAACATTTTAAATTTAAATTTAAATGTCTTCTACTCAGGCTGTGACACATACTAGTCTAACAGACCTAGATGTTTATAGTGCCCTTAGGATTAATCTTTATGATATAATGGGTGATTCTGTGATATAAATAATCACTCCTAATTGATCATGCTTGCAAGCCATAGTGGCCTCCAAATAGTTCTCATAACACACCATGACACTTCCCTGTCTGTGCTCTTATCTGAGATAGCTTAACCAATGAGGATGGAAGCCAAGCCAGGTAGCCCTCTTGACATTGAACTCTTCAGACAGGGCTTAGTTTTGCAATACATACAAGGATCCTATGTGTGCTGGCAGAGACCCCTATGCTTGAAACACTCTTCCTAGCCTTTAGCAAGTGTGTTTACTTTCCAGCTTTCAGCTCTTAACCCTCAGAGAAGCCCTCCCTCATCATATTATTTAAACCAACCTGCCCCCACCCCAAATACAGGCATTCTCTGTTATAATCTACCTCAATCCACTGTTTAATTCTTAGCAGCAAAACAAAGCCGTGATTAAGTTTGTAGCAGATTTTGCTATTGAGCCCAATTCTTTACCCCTCGCTATATATCTATGCTCTTTTCTATGTAACTTTCTAGTCTCTGCCTACTTGGCCCTTGTGACTTGCTTTGGGCAACAAAATGAGGCAGACTGACAACTATAAAAGCATACTTCAGGCCTCTGTTTGCATCAGTTTAATAACATCTCACTGGCCAAAGTAAGTTATGTGGCCAATCTTAAGGTCAAGAAAAGGAAAGTGGGAAGAAATGCAAAATTACTTGGCAAAAGGCATATAAACAGGGAGGAGGAAACAATTGGCACCAATAACTCAATGCACTGCATTGGCCAATTTCTACTAATTGACACTGAACTCATGGTACATTGTGTTGTGAAGGATTCTGAGATTTCAGCTGGGCTTATTGAAAAGTGAGTGCCATGATCTGAATGTTTGTATCCCTCCAAAATTCCTATATTGAAACCTAACCCCCAAAGCATGAGAAAGTGGGGCCTTTAGGGGATGATCAGGTCATGGGGCTCCCCTTTTTGAATGGGATCAGTCCCCTTATAAAATCTGCCCCTTCCTCCAAGTGAGGACACAGCTAGAAGACTCCATCTTTGAAGCAGAGAGTGAACCCTCGTCAGACACCAAGTCTGCTAGTGCCTTGATCTTGGAATTTCTAGCCTTTAAACCTGAGCAATAAATGTATGCTGTTTATAAATTACCCAGTCGATACTCTGGTTTCTCTTCAAATTGTATAAATCTTTCACCTTTTAAATTACCCAGTCTAAGGTATCTTGTTATTCCAGCCAGCACTGACTGAGACACAGGACCATAACCAACCTCCCATGCCTGCCGTAGTCTGTGGTATATCCAATGACAAAACAGAAAGCTGTAGAGAAAGAGTTAATAACAGATCAGGGGAATTAAGAAAGTTTCTGTCCACAATCCCAGAGTTTAGGAAACATCATTGGTCAGTCACTTTGTGGCAGATTTAGTATTTTATGCCTTTTATTTGTTATACTTTTCACTTTTCCAAAGACTGTGTTTTGGAGACCACTTGCTATGTTTGGCATAGCCAGATGCTTATGTTTTCCTTGTCTAAAAACCGAGAATGCTGAGAAGCATGTAAAGCTGGGGGTGGGGGGCAAGCACTGAGTGCAAACGCTGGGCTGAAGAGAAGCTTAATGTTTTGCAGGCTAACTCTGAAATCGGTTTCAAAAATTTCATTGTTTTCCTTCTATTACTTGAGTTCATCAGAGGATTTCTCCTATGTGGGCTCCTTATTAAGGTGTTTTGATAATTTGCTTAAAAGCAAAGAAAATGACTGGTATAGAAGTGGTCACTTACAGCTTTTTTCCTATCACACCACTATTGGAACACTCACATGAAATCTATTGTTTACCTCCAATATTCATTTAAACCTTCAAGCACCATCTAGTTGTTTGTCTTTTTTTTTTTTTTTTCAATTTATTTTTTCAGTGTGTCTCATAGAAAATCTGTATAAGTGGAGAATGCTGGGCTTTCTGGTCTGGAGGATTGACCTATACTCTACTCACTGTAGTGGCTTTTGTGTATATTGGATGGCAGCAGCGCTTCTAAATTTTTATTTTCTGACAAAGTCAGACAATGGATTTAACCAAGTGTAGCAGCATAGTTTCCATCATGGGGAAAAATAACAGAAGAAAAAATTAAATCAAGAGGGCTCCATAACACAAAAGTACAGAGAATAGTGACATGGTAAAGGGATGACTTAATGTCCCTATCTCCCTTCCCCTTCAACCCTGCTGCTTCCTCTCCTGTGTTCCTCACTTCAGTGAATGTAGTCACTACCTGCCCAGTTATCCTACACATAACTGAGAGTCATTCTTAACATTGCTTCTTCCTCAAACTTCAACAAGTCAGGCCAATTCCATTTTCTAAAGAGTTGTCATATTCTCTCTCTCTCTCTCTCTCTCTCTCTTTCTCTCTCTCTCTCTTCCTTACCCCCCTCCCCCCCGTTGAGACCACTCTACCTTTCACCCATGTTATTGCAAAGCCTCCGATCTAGTCTCCCGGGCCCAGTCATTCCCTCCTCTAATCAATTTGCCAAACAGCCAAAGTGATTTTTCTAAAGAACAGTTCTGATCAAGACACTTACCTGAATGTTTAATTCCCATTATCATTCTTAAAATGGAGATTGAATTCTGTACCTTGGCTTCTGATTACCTACTCAGCCTCTCTTTGTGGCCACTTTCTACTACATGATTAGAAACTCTTTTGGTTCTCTGAACCTACCATGCTCTTTCTAGGCTTTTGTTCACATTATTCCGTCTCCCTGAACTACTTCCCACTCTCCCCACGTATGCAATTTCTATTGCATCATGGTATAGGCTTCACATTATCCCGGAAGTTTCCCCTGATACCCTGAGATGGGCTGGGTGACACAGCTACCTGCTTGCTCAGCAGCTTCCCCTGTGGCAGCTCTTGCCACACTGGATTGATAATTACAGGCTATTGATATGTGTACCCCACTAAACTGTAAGCTCCAGGAAAACAGTCTATGCCTGGCTTATTTACAGTCGTATCTACCCGCCACCCAGCAAAGTATCTGGCACCTATTAAACCTTCAATAAATATAAGTTGAATTGAATAAGCATGGAAGGCTGAAGGACCGTATCAACTTACTTCATGTACTGAGAACATGCCTATGAAGTGAATCTCAGCTCAACACAGTGACAGGGCACAAATTCTGGTACCAGAATGCCTGAACTTGAATCCTATTTGCACCACTTATGAGTGTTGGACCTTGTACAAGTCATTTAGTCATCCTAAGCCTCAGGATCCTCATATTAAAATGGGAATAATAATTCTTATGTAACAGGATTGTTATACATTAGGCGTCGTTATAAATCAATCAGTACAGTTCTTGCATAATAGGTACTAAATAAATGATAGCCTTATTATTATCAAAAATAGGACAGGCAGTGGGATTAAATAGGGCTTATTATGGGTAGCACAAAAGGTATTGGAATTTAAGGGAGAGAAGGAAAAAAACTTAGGAAGTTGGATGGAATGGGAGGATACAGAAATAACAATATGCCAGTATAGTTCTTGATACTGTACTAAGATTTGATATGCAACTAGGGTCTCATTTGAGTTCATTTCATGTTCACCCTCAGATTCAGATATGTATGGATATTTCTGGAGGGCCTATGTACTTCAGTTTGGACTGTTTTTGGCTAGTGACAAAAGTACAACTCACAAGGCTTAAGCACTAAAATAAATATATTGGCTCATGTAACTATAGTAGACAGGTAAAAAGGACTTCAAGCCAAGCTTGAACTTGTGGCTCTAAAATGCCACCAAAAGCCTAGTTACATTCATACCTGACTCTGAAAATGACTGCCAGGAGCTCTCAAGGATACTTGCATCTGCCTTTATGTTCAGCAGGAGAGAGGAAGTCTTTATCTGAGCATTCGAGCCAAAGTCCTCACATACACTCCGATGGCTGGAAGAAAAGACACATGCCTGAAACTCTCCCAGTGATAGCTGACACTGGGACATTTGAGTGCCCTTTAATCAATCACTGTGATCAAGGACACAGGTTATACTGATTTGCTTAAACTAATTTGGACTCACCTGTTAAACTAGAATTAGAGTCACTCTCATTAAACTACAAAACTGAAAAGAAAGGAGAGAAGTTTTCCAAAAACCTTAGAAATATTATTACCATTAAAGAAAGAGAGTGGATGTTTGCTAGCAAATAATGGTGCTTAAAGAACCAGGAAGCATCCTGGGGGTAGGGGGGGTGGGGGACTCATTTTCAAGGATAAGAGAATCCAGCCTCTAGCTCTTCATCCAAGGACCATACCTGGTGGGTGGAAGGTGAGGTGGAAAATAAGGAAAGAGTCACCTTGCAGGAACATTAGATTATTAGAACATTCTTAAAGGATGTCCTAACAGCCATACAAGGAAGAAAACCAGGGATCTAAAAGGTCATCCAAGTTGCTCTAAAAAGATGAATTTAGGACTCAAATGTAGAACTTCTGACTTCAGAATCACAGGGCCTTGTAGCAGAGTCACACAAATTGACACCCCAGTTAAGATAACCAAACTTTACAGCTGTCAGAAAACTTTTAAGACAATAGGCCAAAAAGTAAATTGATAAGTTTATCTAAGCAATGTATATATAATAGGTCCGGCTATATTTAGTGTCTTCCAATCAATCACATCCATGGAATCAAAGATAATAGTAGGATCTCATGAATCTGTAAGACTCAAAGCTGTTTTTCCATTTAAATTCTTAAGTTTTTTTTTTTTTTGGTAGCATATGAACTTCTTATATTTATTTTTAGGCACTCTGCACTGAGCTGCCTGCATCATGTCAATGTTTGCTGTGCTAACTTTGCATCTAAAGGTTATTCAACACACTGAGATATGAAAAAACACTCACATTTTTACCTCAAAGAAACTGTACTTGGATTCCGCTATATGTTCTAATGGTGTTAAATGTCAAAAAATACTGGAAATATAAGTATTGGGGAATACAGTGCAACTGCTGCCCTAGATTGTTTTTGCAGCTAAAGGATATGAAGATGTCACTGCACTTCGGTTCAAGTTTGGCATTCTGGTGTCAGTCTGTCAGATTTCTAAGAGGAATACAAATTGGGAGGCAGGAAAATAAGTCAGGGACTGTTTACCAGTGCCCGCAATTCACCCAGTACTAGTCATAAACAAAGGAAGTGGTAATGACTAAATGAAGGACAGAGAGAATACATGAGCAATAAAATGGCTCTGAGTATATCCAGCACTTTCACGTATTCCATCTCATTTAATGCTCACGTCAGCCCTGAACAGAGTGTTTGGGGCAGAGCAGGTATCTCTCAATTCTGCAAATGAAAAATTGGCACTTGGATAGATCAAGTTATTGCCTCAAGGTGATTTGTGCCAGTCTCAAACTGGTGTCACAAGTAAACTATGCATGGCTTATTTCTGAGTGAACTTTCAACTCTAACCCATGGGTCAGCAAAGAAACCTCAAGTGTCTCTTCCTGGTAAAAGAAGTCCTCTCTAGTCATTTCTGGATTTTTCCAATGCTTCAAAGTATAGTCAGGATTCTGCCATGACTGCTGTTTCAGGAATGCAACAAATTGCTCATAAGTCAGGAAAGGGGCCAACCCACTCTCAGGCTGCCTTATTTAAAGACACTGGGAAAGCAATGGAGAATTGAGGAACACTTGCAGCTCAGGCCATGTATTCAACCAGTGCTACACACAGACACACACAGCAGGGTTGCATATTATATCAAGGAAGGAGAAGGAACAATGTAAAAAATAAACTTTCAGATTCCTTCTTTGTTTAGAAATTATACTGACTTTCTTTTTATGTTTCTACTTAAGGGTAGGAGATGCTACATTTCAGTGTCTCCAAAGAGAAAAGAATAAAGTGCTATTCATTTCTGCTGACAACAACAGGTGTCATTATTATATTATAATTAAAATAAATTATAATATTACAATTACCTTATGTTTTAACAGTAATATAATACAATTATTATTATAACAAATAAAGCTATATTTTGCATCTGGATGGCCAACTTACAACTACATACAGCCATGAGATTTCAGTGCATGGGGTTTGCTTGCCTATTTCCAATCACAAAGTTACCAGGCAATCACCTAGATTAGGTTCTGCAAACTATGGCCTGTGGGCTAAATCCAGCCAGCTGTCTGTGTTTTGAAGTTATACTGGAACACAGCTACACCCATTCATTTGCATACTGTCTGTGGACACTTTCGTGCTACAACGACAGAGTTGTGGCAAAGACTGTATGGTCTGCAAAGCTAGAAATACTTATCTGGTTCTTTATTAAAAAAGTTGCCAACCTCTGACCTAAATTATGTGACAGTGTTTTTTTTTTATTTTTTTTCATTTTGACAGACTTGCCTGGCAGCAATTAGACTAGCATGTCATAGCACAAAAATGTTAATAGTCATCCCACATCCTTTATTTCACTGCCTTTGAAATAATCCATGCGAAGGAATATTCTGTGCTCCCTTATTCAGACCTATTGACAAGATGATTTAATTTAATTGACATTTACAAAACACCTACTATGTTTCAAAAACAGAAATTCTACTCTCAGACTCTAATGCTCCTTGCGAAGAAATACCTAGCGGTATCTGTGAATGGATAACAAAGCACAGTGAAAACGCTCCAATACTCTGTGAAAAACCAGGCCTATCAGATGAATTGATAAATATTTTCTCTTTTGGTACTCTGATTGATTGGGAGTAAAAATGCAGGGTATCATTTAACATCAAATGATGATAATCAATATTCCTTTCCAGTGCCACTACTACATTCTGTTAATATTCCAGCAGTACATTGTTACCTTAAGACAATGCCAAATAATTTTAACTCCCTTTTCACAAAGACTCCAATTATAATCCAATTCCTTTCAGATTAAGTACACTTTGATAGCAATTCCCTTATACCAAAAAATATAACCCAAGATAATGGGCTGTGAGTATAGTTTCAATGCTAATAAGAGGCAGTTTAACAGCCTCGAGAAGTTCATTCTGACTACATTTTCATTGCAGTGATAAACAGCATATAATACCCCTCAATTATAGCTTTAATGTAAAAAAATGAAGTTATAAGACAATTTATCCCAACGAAATTGTAATTTCATTTCTGAAATGTTGCCCTTTTAATAAATAAAAATTCTACTTACCCATTCCATTGTTCTCAGGTTGGGTTTTGACAGTGAGATCGATTACAGGAAAAAAAGAATTACAGATGAAATCAATGCTACCACTATAAGTAAATTAGTGAGAGTTTGTTCAAGCCACCAAGCTTGAAACACTTCTCTCCCCTTTTCTCTGAGAGCATTACAAAATAAAATGTTATTGATGATTGAAACTTAAATGGAATTGTGAATTCCAGCCCACTATGAGCAACAAAACAAAGAACACATTAGAGAAGCCCTTGAATCACAATACTAAAGTTCATTTATAAATGCTTTATTAGAGTATATATACATTTAGGAAAGTGCACCTCTCATACATGAACAGTTCTATGCATTTTCACCAACTGAATAGACCAATGAAACCATCAACCAAATCAAATAAAAGAACATTATCAGTACCCCAGAAGACAGTCACCACCTTTCCTAAAAGATAACCACTCTCTAGACTTCTGATAATATCGATTAACTTTGCCATTTGTGTTTTATAGAAATAGAATTCAACTTTTGTGACTGGTTTCATTCATTCAGCACTGTTTGTGAGAATCACCCATATTGTTGAGATGTGTGTGTGTGTGTGTGTGTGTGTGTGTGTGTTTTACTCTATAGGCTATGACCTAGTATTGTTTTTATGAGTAAACTTTTTTCTTTACAGTTTTAACAATCATAGATTTATTTATTTTGAGTTAGGCAAAAGAACACCACAAAGCACAAGCCTATGATTCCAAGGAAGCTTAGAACAAAACCAACTTTAAAAAGATAGTAACAATCCTATACATGAAATATTTATGGCAGCTTTACTGGTAATAGCAAAATACTTAAAACAGCTCAAATGTTGTTAGATGAGCCAATGGCTGGTCAAACTCTGGCTTTTCATGCAATGAAATACACTGCAGCAGTAAAAAGGAATGGATGATTAATCCATGCAACAACTTGGATGAACTTCAGGTCATTATGTTTAGTGAAAAATGTCAGTCATAAAAGGTTATACATTGTATGATTCCACTTATATAACATTCTCAAAATGACAAAATTATATAGATGAAGAACAGATTAGTAGATACCAAGGGACAGGGATGAGGGAGGGGGTGGTAGTGAGCTGGGGGTAAGTAGAAATACAAAGAAATATGCACTGTTCATCTAAAATTCAGATTTCACTGTGTGTCCTACATCCACACACTCTAATCTGCTCATAGCTCTGTGTGAGCCCTTTTCTGAACATACCTCTCTCTTCTCTTGAAGGCCTAAGCCTTTTCCTCAGGGCCCTTTGGAACTCACTGTTGGACATCATCAAAATCTCCAACATCCTCAATCTCTTCTCATTTACCCTGTGTTTCAAACTGAAACCAGGCTCTCTCCTGGGGACACCATTTCCCTTGCACCTTTTTCTTTCCCAGCCTTAGTATACCATCGGACTGGCTGTGAGGTAGGGTCTTCTGGAATCCTTGCTACCACATCAGACCTCTGTCCCTCCCACCTCCTGACACTGTCCAGCTCTGAATCCCTTGTCATCACATTGCACCACTGATCATCCCTTCTTCCCCAGAATGGGCTAATGGCCACCCTCTTCCAATTATTTGAAGATTTTAGTTCATGACACAGGTCATTTTCTGCAAAACTACTCCTATCATAATTCTTAATGATTTCAGTGTCCGTGCAGATGATAGTTCCAAAACCTTGCTTTTTCATGTTCTTGAACTCTTCTCCACACTATTTCAGACATTCCCTCTTGCAGTCATGCCTTAGACTTTTTTGTTACCCAAAATAGTAACCTCTTCTTAATTCTCCCCTCTCTGTTCACCATCTTCAATCTGTCCCATTTATACCCTCTAGTACCCCAATTCAGCACTGGTGTCTACATCCATTGACCTTACCTTTGGAACTGCATCTTAACTCTTTATACCCTCTCTCCACTTCTGATCCAGCTAAAGTTCTGTAACCAGTCGTTATAATCCCTTCTTTACATTGCTCTCTGTTTAACCTACTCACTTGAAAAATGCAACTCTGATCAAATCCAACTCTCTTCTTGTCCTCACATGCACCTGTGAAACTAAATGAAGCTGGAAATAAACACAGGACTGCTGACTTGCCTCACTTTAAATTCCTGTTCACTCTCCACAAGAGAGCCCTTCATGTGGCCAGACAATCAGACTACATTTCCCCAGTCTAGTTACTCCCACCTCTTCCTAGGTGATCATTTCATACCTTTTCTTCTTGCTTCAAATATCTAACCGTTCTTCCTTTGTTCTCCCTTTCTCTTTGCTGAGGAAATAGAGGCAATCAGATGAGAAGTTGCCCAAGTTCCCACCCCCACCCCAACCCCTACTTGCATCTGTGTCTCATAACGCTGCCTTCTGCCCTGCTACTGCGGTGACATTCCCTCTTCCAGGAAAAGGGCCTCGTCCTCTGTGCACTTCATCCCATTCGCTATTGTCAACTCAAGAAAATTGCTCTAGAAATTTGCCCTCTCTCTCCTATAATAACTCCTGTCTACTTCATCTTTCTCATCAGCATATAAATCTCTAAAGAAAAAAATCTTCTTCAAATCCACTTTTCACTCCAGCCAGTACCTCATTTTTGTCCTTTTCTTTACAGCAAAACAAGTGTTGTCTACACTCATAATCCCCAGTTCATCTCTTCACATTCTCTTTGAACCTTCTCTAGCCAAGTGCCATTCTCATCACTTGGTGGAAACAGAGCCCTTGTCAAGAATACAGCTAACCTCCATGTTCTAAACCCAATGTCCAAATCTCATTCCTTACCTCTCACTTGACTTATCTGCAGCATTTATTACATTCAATCACTCCCTCCTTAAACCATTCTCTTCCCTTTAGCTTCCACCTGGTTTTTTTCTACCTCACTAGGCACTTATTTAACCTCTCCTTTGGTAAGTCTTCCTCATCTATCCAAACTTGGAAAGTTTTCGTGCCTCAAAGTTCAGCCCTGGGGAGTTCTTCTCTCGTTGCCTTAGGGATCTCATCTGACCAGAATCCAATTAACAAATTTCTGTCTCCAACAAGACTTTTCTACTGAAATCCAGAGGCATTATATTCAAGGGTGTTCTCAGTATTTCCACTTGAATAGCTAATCACCATCTCAACTTGAATATGTCAAAACTTATCTTTTGGTCAGACCATCACTTCCCTTTTAAAAATCTTCTTTTCCCATATTCTTCTACCCATTTGTTTGCTAAGGCACAAAACCTTGGACTCATACTTGATTCTTCTTCGCTCTACCATACATCTGATCAATCAGAAAATCCTGTTGAACCTACTTTCAGACTATGTCTACAATCCAATCACTCCTTACCACCTATACTGCTGCCAACCTGATCCACTTATCTCTCACCATGATTATTGCAATGGTCTCCTAATTAGTCTACCTGTGTCCACTCTTGTCCCCTGCATGCTATTCTCAATCCAGCAACTAGACTGATACCATTAAAAAGTGAGTCCATGTATGTCAGTGTTCTTCTCAAAACCCTCCAATGCTTCCAGTCTCACTAAAAATTTTTAAAAAGCTAAAGTCCTCACAGTGGTCTACAAGTAGTATAAAGTCTGCCTCCTCTATTATCTCACTGACTCATCTCCTACTAATCCCCCCACCCACCACCACCATCTCACTCCACTCCAGTCACATTGGCCTTTTTGTTGCTCCTCTAATATACCAACCACACTGCTGCCTCAGGGCTCTTGGATTTGCAGTATCCTCTATCCAAAATTTTCTTCCCCTAGATTTCTACTATCTCGCTACCTCCTTCAGATCTTCTCTCAAATGTCTCCTTTTCAGTAAGCGCTTTCCCTAACTGCCTTACTCAAATGGTAACTGAGTCCTGCCATACTCCCTACCCTCCTTACCTGGGTACTTTAGTTTTCTACTTAGGACTTATTACCATTTAATATACTATGCCTTTAACTTATGCACTTCATTTATTGTCTATTTCCTCTTCTTAAAGGCAGGATTTTTGCCACCCATCCTGCACTTGCCACCAACCACTGCAGAATTGACCCTCAAACAGAGAATGTTATTGGAAATCAACATTCATGTTCCTTTTCTTGGACAAGTAGGAAGACAACATTTTCCAGAGCCCCCTGACAGTTAGATTGGAGTCATGTGAATGATTTCTGGTCAATGGAATGGGAGCAGAAGAGTTATAAGCCTCCTGCAAGCCTGTTCCATAAAAAGCTACCATGAATGACTCATCATTCTTTCTCTTCAGCAAATTTGGAGGCCATTTGTTAAAGATGGTAGCACCTTAACATAGAAGGAGCATAGTCCCAGAATGACCAGCACTGGACTGTGGCATAAGTGAGAAATAAATCTGCATCAAGCTACTGATATTTTAGCATCATTTGAGGAATTAACATATCCCAAATAATTCAGCCTCAATAAATATTTGGGAATGGATAAATTTAAAAATTTGTATAATTTTAATAGCACTTTCCTTAAAAGGTATAACACTGTCCCCTAACATAGTAAACAAAATATAATAAACGAACTTAACTATTAGTTCCGCACATAACCAGACCTATGAAGACTTGTGCAATGCACCCTTCTGTGTGCCCTTTATAGTGTTCAAAAACCATTCTCCTTATTGTG
This sequence comes from Lemur catta, assembly GCF_020740605.2. NCBI lineage: Eukaryota > Metazoa > Chordata > Mammalia > Primates > Lemuridae > Lemur > Lemur catta. Next base: position 160,871,118 of record NC_059128.1, read on the forward strand.
GCTTATTTTCTTTCCTCTTTCCTTTTTTCTTTCCTCTTTTCTCATGTTACTTTTCTTTCCTCACTATTGCATTGACTTCTGGATTCTTCATTGTTGGTTCTTATATTTAATCTCCATTTCTATCCACTTTTTCCTTTTTCTTCTTATTTTCCCTATTTGTTGTATAGTCTTCACTTTCTAGCTGACAATGGCAGGGCTTGGGTTTTTTAAATGTAACCATTGAATGAGAACATTTTCTGGTTTATAAATCATCTATCATACAATATATTCTTTGAAGGTTCTTGCTTGTCTCAGCTCTTGCCATGAATACTCACAATAAAATGCCTTTTCACATTCCATGCAAATATGAATCTGTCAGATATATAATCACCAAATAAGAGTAATGGGAAAATGCAAACAAATTTGGGGTAATTCTTTTTTCCCCAAATTTTCTGTGGATTTACCTTATCTAGTGTTGCTGTTTATAAAAATAACTATCGTCTTTTCATATTTTTAGATTTACTGGTGGACTAAAACAATCCTTTGAAGACTAGAGTATCCCTTGTGGTAGCACTTCAGATTATTTTCAAGCAAAATGTTTTTAAAACAATTTTAATCTAATCAAAATGTAGTGCTAGCCTAGAATTAAAATATGCAAGAAGTAGGTTTCTTAATAGTTTATTTCGATGGGATGTGAAGTTAGAATTGTTAAGAAACACAGAATACTAATTAACAAGAATTAGAAAGCTGGAGATGAGAGAAAATATCCTGATGTGAACTCTTGATCAACCTTCCTTATAAAAGTTCCTGGAGGTCAGGTGATCGGATGGTACAAAGCTGTGAGGAGGTCATGGTCATTCGGACTCCTGGGGTGTGTTGCATTTAGTTATTCCACCAACCAGCAGGGGGAGGCACAGGATACTCCTTACAACCCAAGGTATAACTGCCTGCACCAAGGACCTCATCCGGACTTCCTTTGTCTATAACAGGTAAAACAAGTTGGTCCAGTCTGACAAAGCTCACCCCTCTTGGTGTTTTTGGTTTCTTGAATTACAGTTGATTTTGCATTCAAGTGACTCACAGAAGGAGGGACTTGTGTGTATTTGTCGGGTTTACAGATAACTAAATTATAGCTTTTTTAATAAATCAGCTTGGCCTTTTGCTCTAAAACATTGGTGAATTTGATTACAATTCAGCCATTTAAAAATTTAAACTTCTCCCTACCTCCTGATCACCACCTCCAATAATCTTATCTCAACAGTCAACTTTATAGGAGCTAACAGAAAGAATTCTTACCAAACTAATGACAAACTATATTGAAATTGTAAAATATCTATGGCAGGTTAATTCATTCTTGTTGGAAGCTCCAGGCTTTATGTTTGATCTCTCAGGAACCAAGTAATTTTGGTTTCATCTATTCATCATTTCAGTTCAACACATACCTGGGATCTCTACTCTATGCTGGCTCCTAAATTAGGTATTAGGGATAAAGACATGTCATGTTACCTGACCTTTGGGTAGATAAACATTTAACAATTAGTTGCTGGACATTGTGATCCATGCAACACAAGAAATGTGAATGAGGTGCTGAAAGAGCTTAGAGGAAGGAATAATTAACTTCATCAGAAGTAGGACACTGAGGTAGGCTTATAAAGAGGGCTAATGCCAAAGCATGACTTTAAAGAATAACTAAGAGAGAGAGGACAGATTTTGGTTAAAATGGAAAAGGATGTGAAAAGGCATAAAATAGAACAATGTAGTTGAATAACTGTCTTGTGTTCATGTTGCTGGGAGATGGTGTGAAAGGGAGGCCGCTAGGTAGAGCCAAGGGGACAGGCATAGAGCAAGTAGTAGGCAACCAGGGACCGGGGCATGAGGACAGAGGACACAGTGAAACAGGAGGACAGGGCTCTCATTAACCAAGTGACTGTTCAAAATTAGATGGTTATTCACCCTCAACATAACTGCTGACAAGTGTGTCATAAAGGAGCCTTAAAATCTATGGAAATATAGGTGAAAACCTAGCATTCTGAAAGAGAAAACTCTAGGACCCCATTCTTCCATGATGGTCATCTTCACTATATTAGCTGAAGAGTTATAGATATGAATTAGTAGGTACAACACGTTCTCAAAAGTTAAATGGCGTGGTCAAAAATAATGTCAACTTCAAATTTATCTTGACACTCAAAAATAATTTTTCTTTCTTCAAACTTTAATTTTAGAGATTAAATATTGCTTCATGGAACTGCCTCAAAAGAGAACCTTGACAAATATATCTGTGAGTTCTTTAGATAATGACAAAGGCAAAACAACTTTTGAACAAACACCTATTCGTACTGTTCTCATTTTGATTTCTTTGGTTAATCATTTTATCTAATCTTCTACTAATTTTATAGAACACTGAGTAGGGATGATGAATTTGGAGAGCTGCATTCTTATTTGTGTTATATAAAACACATATGAGTTCCTGCTTTTTAATAAGTCATTTGAAAAAAATAAAGATTGGATGTGCCAAAATCCCCCCCCCAAATCTCACGTAACAGCCCTTTCTAAAAGGAAAATAAAAACCCTTAAATGTATACACGAAACCTAATTATGAGTTTGCTAGCATTTTCAGGTGGTTGAAAAACATGGTCTTGACTGGGAAGACATAGACTAGGTAGATATACAATTTCCAGTAAATAAAGAAGATGTCAGCAACTTCTGGGGTCATAGTCAGAATAAAGGATGCTTAGGGATGCTTTTGACAGTTCTCAGCTTTTGACAGTAGAAAAGGGAACAATGAAATAAAAACAAGGGGAGTGAAGAAAAGAGGAAAAAGAAAAGAGGGAACTGAGGCTAAGAAATAAAGAGAAAGGAGTCAACTGGGCAAAAAAAGAGAGAAAACCCTGGGGTAGAGGGAAAAGGAGATGGTAATCTTAAAGGACTAAAAGAAGTCCAGAGGCGCTGAAGCATGGCACACAGGTACCTTCAGCTTTTTGCACCTAGAAAAGGACAGGATCAAGCTACCCAATCCATTCTCTTCACTTAATTCTTTTTTTTCTCTATTTACCAAGTAACTTCCAATACTAAAAACAGTACCAATAAAATAATCCCTCTCTGTGAGTGGAGAAATCCTAACCCCAGGTCACATTTACTAATCCCACATAGTTAGAAAGGATGTAAAAATTGTCAAGTGAGACAATTCCAGAAAAGGTACCATTCTAGACTCTAGGCTCCCACACTCAGTGGAAACACGGGTCTGTCAATTTGTGTACACCGTGTAGATGGGGGTGGAGGGATTTCCTGGCTCACAGCAAAGACCACTCTTCTATGTCTCATGCTCTCATCACTGTTGACTCGCTCTCTGCAGCTCATCCTGTATGTGGCAGAGGAGAAAGGAACTAGCCCACATTTTCCTACAGACTATAGCTACTGTGGAAATGCAGAAATTGTCCATTCTCCATGGTATGACCATCATGGTGACATCATCCAATGAAAAGAAATCCCAGCCACTCCTCCACATTCAGGCAATTCCTTTAGAGCCGTCTGCTTTGTTCCTGTACATTATCTCACTCCTTCTAAATTCTAGAGTCAATCTACGTTTTCACTCTGTGGTTTCGCTCCTAATTTGACCTCTACTTTCACCCTTTGGAGTTCCTCATCATTCTAATAAACTTCAAATGAACCTTGTCACCTGTGATTCATCTACTGAGTTGAGGCAATTGGCCAAATCCTTCCGACGGAATGTGTCTCTCTGTTGGTCGTGTCACTGTTCAATAACTGCTGACAGTCTTGATCAATAGCTATGGTCAGAAAAAAAGCATGGATCATTTTACTCTCCTATTTGATCATGTAATCATTCTCCAATTCCTTGCTGTACAGTCTTCAGAACAGTAAAACAGGGATGGGAGGAATGAAACAAAAAATTTCCTCTCAACAGAATATGGTGAGGATAATAGGCAAATATTAAATTAACATATTAAGGAATTCTATAAGTCCAGAACTGGAAAACTTATTTTTGCAAAGGACCAGATAGTAAGTATTTTTAGCTTTGTGAGTCATATACACAAACTCTGTTGCAACTACTCAATTCTGCCATTATACCATAAAGCAGCTATAGAAAATACATAAATGAACACCTCACTGTGTTTCAATAAAACTTCATTTACAAAAACAGGCAGTGGGCCAGATTTGGCCCATGGTCCTATAGTTTGCCAACCCCAGCTAAAGTACAAGGTATTATTATATTAAATACATTTAACTTGAGGTATAATTAACGTGCACTTGGAAATTTCCCACCCCAGCAGCCCACAAAGGCAGTTTCTGTTGCTCTTGTGTAATGCATTGCTCAGATCGACTTCACAAAGACCCTCAGGAAAGAGCAGAAGCATTCTGCATTAAGGTAAACCAACCCACAGATTGGATTTTCACAATTATAATAACAATTGTAAAATAGATCGTGAAATAAAACTACTTTTCCTAATCAACTGATGATAATTGTGATTTAAGCTTTGTTTGGCCCAAATTTTAGTCTGCCTAATTCCCATTGATACCCACATTGGCATTGAGACCATATGTCACTTATCCAATAACTTCGAAGGAACAATTGTGTCTTTTCATGTAAATCTTGCTAAGCTCATGGATCACTGACCTGCTTTAGGTGACGTGTGGCATATCAATTCATCCCCAAATACACACAATAAGCCCATCCATCCTATATCCTTCTGAGGTCTTATTTATAAAGCAATTCGTGAATACGCACTCACTAATTTTGAACCAAGGTAGCTTGACCATTTTGATTTTTTTTCTCTGTCAGGATGCCAAAAGCATTTAGAGCACTTTACCGATGTCCCATTTGCCAAATTTCCATTTTAACATCAAAGCAGTTGGAACCCAGAGACAAAGCACAAAGCCCTCTCAGCCAGTCAACTTCTATTGTTCTGTTTTACACTGGTTAAAAAAATAAATAAATGAATGGTGAAACAGATTGTTTTTGAAACTGATAACACAATTTGTTCTCCTGCTTCATATGTTAGATTTCCGCCTGCAGCAAATATTTACAGCAGAGTTTTAACCCTCTCAAAATCAGCTTGGTTATGTAAGGACTGCAACTGTCTTTCCTAGGATACCCTTGGCAATGTGGCTTTAAGAAAGAAAAAGTAGTGACCTAGGCCACCGTCCTATGTGCATGGTCAATGTTTAGTTACAAGAAGACATGAAGATAGAACACACAGTCAAAAACCTGTTGTCAATTATTTAGCATTCCCACAAACCATTAGATGGTCAAAAATATCTTTAATTGATTCCATCGCTACCTATGCTACTTATTATTTATTACTATAACAAACTTCTCCATGGGAACAGCTAATTGTACCTCCCTGGTGGCCACTTCAAGTGGAATAAGCCCTGCACAGTGCAGCCTAAGATATGCTGAAAGGTCTTCAGCTTTGGGGATTTGATTAAAACTGTATTACATGAACACATCAGCAACCATTGCCAAAACAAAACACTAATTTTAAAAATCCTTCTGCTTTACTGCTTAACACAATTGAAAGGAGCTTTGTGTGCATGTGTGCATGCAATTGTGTGTGTGTGTGTGTGTGTGTGTGTGTGTGTGCAGAGAGAGAGACATGGAGAGTGGGAGCAGGAGGAGGGGGTTGCATATGTTGTCTCTTTTGCAAACAATTGAGTTCAATGGAAACAATGTTGCATTCTGTGGCATAATAAGGCAAAAGAAAAGGGCAATGCTGCCAGCTGCATTATGGGTACAAGCAAAATCTCTGACCTAGTGCTAGTACTGCAAACTATTGTACCAGAAAGCAAATTGTACAAGAAGCAAATTATCTTGCCAAACCCTCCCTACACACACACACACGCGCGCGCACACACACACACACACACACACACCTTTAAAAGAAGCATAATTGTTAATCTGCTCTTTAGTAGAAAAGACAGATGTTATGGAAATAGTAAGCCACACTCTGCTAGGAGTGTTCTGTGGAAAGAGATTCCATAGGCAGCACTCTACACGGGAAGATTTAGACAATTAAGCAACCGTTGTGAGGCATGCAGATGAATAACACATGCTAAATTAAATCAATACAAACACTGTGTTGGAAATAGGTTAATTGTTTATTTTAAACTTCATGGAAGGGGGAAAAAAAGGAAGCAACAGTGGAATTTGTCAACTACTCGGAGCAGCATACTGGCCTAGATTAACCACAGCAGCCCAGAGCACAGCGTGCCCCATGAAGTCCTGTCTGCAGGCCTTTTAAAAACATTGTTTCTCCACTTAAACAACAATTCCAGGTTCACTTCAAAGAAGGTAGTGGGTGAGTGTGGAATTTGTAGAAATTTAAATATCAAGACATTGAAATACTGTCTGGTAATTATGGATACTCTGGTTGAGCCTGAGCTGGTGAGGGAAACTTGTGCCAATGAACCACACTTACCCATGTACACTTACAGTCTCTGCAACATCACGTGAGTTAATCAAATGCAACAGTTGCCAAAAGATAACTTTATGTCATCCCAAAGAGTTAGGACTTTTAAATATTGTGAGATACAAAAAGGCTGATAGCTGATGCATTTCCCCTTGTGTAATGTTTACCTGCATAGAGTAAACAAATGCAAGCTCTGATGTTAAAAAAACAGAGAAGGTAACAGGGTAATAGCCTATATGTTCGTATTCAATAACCCCAAATGCTAATTTTTGCATTTGGAAGAAACAGGTAAAAGACAGAGCGCTCTCTTATTGAGTGTTTCAAGATTGCTACCATGCTGGGTACTTTGTATACAGTTATTCTGCTTAATTCTCTCCACAGGTCTGTGAGAGATGAAATATTAGTCTGTCTCATTTCTACCAGTGAGCGAGTTAAACAACGTGACCATGATAACACATTGGTCGATGGTGGGTCAGAGTTGGGCCATGAAACTCTGTGTCTGGCTGACTCCCAAGCCCAGGGCCTTCCCATTACCACAGCAAGTTGCTGAAAACTGTCTCAAAGGACATCCGAAACTGCAGCTCTGGGCCTGTATTATGATCATTCATAAACTGTGTGATCTTGTATTAACTATAGAATGACAGTTCTTCTCTAAGAAGCTCAGGGTAAGTGAATATGTGTCTCATATACCCCTCTTATCACTTCATTACCAAGATAATTTAGCCAAATTGAAATAATGATATTAGATTCATTAAGCACATATGTATTAATTTTCATTCCTTTCTATATATTTTTAGAACATCAATTAATGCAGCAGATTCGTTAAGAGGTAGTTAATATCAATTGCAAAATAATTATAAATAAAATAGGACTATTCAGACTGAAGGCGTAAGTGTTACTGGGCACCTAAGGTGACCCGCTTATAGGATTTGGGCCGTGAGTGCCCTAGCAGTAAAGTGAAAAAGGGAAACATGTTGTATTACTGCTGGAGGTCCACGCCATGGACTCGTGATGAAAAGGATGACCTGTAGGCTCAGTAGTACCCTGACTCTAGGCCAATGAGAACTGCATTTGAAGATAAACTATGTATGTCCTCAGCACCAGCAAATAATGTGGAGAGAGAGGACCTGTGGAGTTATTACGTCTCTTTCAGATTCTTCACGAGTGGCCTAAATCATGGTATTAGTCTGGGGTTCCCATGTTAGGTCTCAAGACACCAGGCTATCTTTATGGGAATCATTTATCACATGTCTCCTTGGTTCTTGCTAAAGTGGGAGATGGGGTGGAGGAGTGGGAAGCGGTAGAGCATTTGTTTCTCTTACCTTCACCCTGTGATGTCCTGACCTTATTTCTATCCTCTCCCTTCTCCTCAGTAGTTCTCCCAGGATAGCACTCACCTAGGGCATGGCACTTGTAATAGGTATGAAAAATATACATTTTCACTGGCAGAGATAAACGTTTCTTAGAGCTCAGGAAACTATTCATCATATGGATTCCTAAAAAATAGATATTTTCTATAATAGTAGAAAATATATTTAACCTGGATTTGGGCAAAAAGAATTTAAATAATGCAAAAATGAATGGCACTGCTGTTCTTTAAAAAGACTAAGAATTCCATTCATTGTTATATTATATAAAATTTCATACACAGGAAATGTAGAGTTGGATCATTTTAGCACTTTACCAGTTTTATTCTCTCAGTTTATACATATTTCTCCGTCTGTTTAAAAGTGAAGATAACAAATTTTGGAATGGTAGAAGTTTAGAGCTAGAAAGGAATTCAATTTCATCCTATCTTGTCACTGACCAATAAGAAAAAATCCTGCAACACTAAGAGGGTGAGTGAGCCAGAATGAGCACAAGGAAACCTTCCTGACCCCACAGGTCCCTTTGTTGATATAGTTCCCTGGCACCATGGTCTGTGTGTGTGTTGGGGGTAGGGCAAAGGTCAAATTAATAAATGGGTAGAATGGGGGACGGATTCCTGCTGAGAATTATAAGAAATGTTTGACAAATGAATCTTGTGTTTGTTAAGTCCTTAAAAGAGTGCCTGACACAACAATTAGGTATTTTTGTTATCTCGCGCTCTCTGCAACTATGGCTGTGTTACTAGAGGCTGTGTGATCCCTTGGCAGGGATGTACATAGGAGATTTAAGCATCGGATGAGTATTTGGAATCAATACCATGCCAACCAAGATATATTCTGTGATGATGTTATCCCAGAGTACCAGCGACTCCTTTGCTCTTAAGCACAAGCATCTTGTAGAATGAGGTCAAAATATCCTTTCAGAGACTGTGTTCTTCCCACTTCCATATACATGAGATTGAATTTCTAGATTATGAATATGAGGGATGCTTTTGAGATGTTTTCTTTCTTTGTATTCGACTCCTGTTTCCTCCCCCCAAAACCTGCCTTCTAACACCCAAGATTTTTTTGTCTCAGTCAATGAGAACAATGATCATCCAATTTCTCAAAGCAGGAATTTGGAAATTGTTCTGGATTGCTAATTTCACTTTCCTGCCATTTTCACTCTATTGGCGAATTTTATTGTTTCTCCCTCAAAAATCTTTCATCTTCCAGCTTCTCTCCATCTCCACTGCCACCACCTAACCACTAGCATCTCTTACCCGGGCTAATGAGACTGTTGTCTAACTATGCAATAATTTTGCAGTTCTCATTCTCGTCCATCTCCAACCTATTTTATTGCAGAAGCCAGAACTATATTCTTAAAAATCAAATCAGATCATGTCTCTTTTCTGCTTAGAAAAAGTTTTAGCTTTTTCCTGCCTCTTGGTCTTTATGCTCTGCTATTTTGGTAAAATGATTTTACACTCTTCACTTGGGTAGTTCCTTCTCATCTTCCAGACTCCAGAGTAAATGTCACCTCCCCAAAGGCCTTTCCCAGCCATACCCTCTAAAGTTAGTCTCCCCATTTTTCTTTCTCATATTGGTTTCTTTCATAGTGTTTGTCACAATTTGTAATTATTTTATATGTTTGTTTATTTCTAATCTGTCTATTCTACCATAAAGTTTAAAGTACACTAGAGAGAGGAACTTTGCTTGTTTCATTCATCACTTTATCCCCATAACATATAATGAGACTCCATCAATATGTACTGAACAAATGACTGAATAAATAAATGAATGATGTGGCTCAGTTGTCATAAGCACTTGGGGCTACTTTTAGGAGGATGGCAATAAGACACACTGGAAACTGAGAAACATATCATATGAAACAAATATTGAAGGTTTTGGCTTTCTTTTGTGAGGGACAGTGACTTATTCATTTCTTGTTTCCAGTACTTAAATTAGTGCCTAAAATAGCAGGCAGCCTTCAGAAATATCTGCTCCATGAATGAATGAAGTAACAAATGATGGAGACTTAAAGCTAAAGAAATGGTGTAAATCCTGCCCTTTGGATGAACAGCTATGTGCAAACACATGGAAGTTGTTTTGCAATTAACTGTATTGTTGAGGATGTCATTATGCAGGCAATGATTAAGAGTTCTTTTATTAGAATTCATTGTTTAATACATAGAAAGCAGGAGTCAGGCTTCTGTTCATCAATTTTTAACCTAGCTATGCCAGTGTGTTCTTTCATAATTATAGGCAGCTCACATTGACTCCTTGGAATCTTAATTTTCTCCCTTTTTTAAAAGTTTGGTCATTCGTGCTACAATCTGATCAATAACAAGGTTAATACTAATATCATGAATACTACTAATATTATTATTACTAATACTAACACTAGCAAACTAATACTGAAAACTTACAATGTGGAAATGGTTTTCTGATATTATTATATCTAATTATCTTTACAATTATGGAAATAAGACCACAGATTCAGAAACATACCTTTTTTTTTTTGGTTTACATGAACTCAATTCAGGAAGAAATGAAGAAGCTGGACCAGCAAACAAAAGCAGAGGGCCATCACATCTTAGTTCTTAACACATTAAATTTTAGGGATTTTCTTTTATAATGAGTAAATCTCAAAATTTCCAAAACACAGCTATTCCAGAATTTATTTGGGGATCCACTGGATAGGGAGGCTTTTGTACTTATAAGAAAACAGACATTAAAAGGTTGATGATAAACATTTGAAAAGCAATTCTTATATATTTTGAATCAAGGAACAGTCTTCACAAACAAAGTAAAATATACATCTGAAAGGAGATTCTGGTATATATTTAAGAAAGGGAGTCACAGTTTTCGTTCAGAGGAACAAAAAGGAACTCTTTTATGGAGGAAGTAAAACATTAAGAATATCTTTTATTAGTTGAGTTTTTAACTTGCTAAATGTGTAACATAGTTTTTTGTTTTGTTTATTTTCCCTCATCACCTGGTAGTGAGAGAGGTAATAAGACAATCCTATTTTCAGATGAAGAAAACTCAAGTTAAGAGATGTTAAATAAAATGCAACAAAATGCCAAATATCTCACCACTAATAAGTGTAAGGACTAGCAATCTGTATTACAATAGGTTACACCACAGTAACTAAGATACTGGAAATTAGATAAACTGTTTTTTAACCTCTGCTCCATATACAAGTGATATAATCCTGGACATATTTTTATAACCAATCTGAAAACTAAGTTTTTTCATCTGAAAAGAGGAGAGTAATATTAATAGTATCTCCCTCAGGATTATTATGAAAATTAAAAGCCATAATCCATGTAACATTTACCATAGAACCTCCATAACACTCAATACAATATTTGCCATTAAAATTAATAGGGATTTTTTACAAGACTTGTCTGACTCAAGGGCCCAACCTCTTAACCACAAAGCGTTATCAGGGTGGGCTCCAAGACAAACGATTGCCCAGGAAATATGGAGATATCTCCAGCTACTATTGTGATCTTTTTCAGGCATTCAATCTGATCATATCCCTCTCTGAAAATCCTTCAACAGCACCCTAGAATATCCAAATACAGCCCTGTGTAGTATGTGAGAGTCTTCGTGATTGGAGGACAATATACAGTATAAACTTTGGACTGTCTAGGTTTGAATTTAGCTCTGACACTTACTGTGTGACCTTGGGCAAATTGCTTAACATCTCTGTGCCTCAAGTTCCTCATTTATAATATGGAAGTGATAGTAGTGAATAACTCATAAGGTTGCTATGAGGATGAAATAAGTCAATTCATGTAGAATACTTAGAATAATGTCTGGCACATTATAAATACTATGTTTTATTATGATTTATGATAAACTAAGTGAGGAAATACGATTTACATTGGTAGATTGTTGCTAGATATTGGGTTGCCTTGATCAGAAATTAACATTGATCAAGCTACTTTTGTTTGAGTGGCTGTGGGCTTTTTATTATTACATAGGTGAAAAGGAGATAAAATGAATGAACCCTGAGCTAATGAATTAGAAAGAGAAATGCTATCAGTAGAGGTTAAAAGCTCAGGAGAATCAAATATAGAAAACTATGAATGCATAAAACATGGGCTTGCAGCATTGCAAAGTTAAACCACCTGAGAAATCTGCACATTTCTCGTGCAGTCTGTAGTTTCTGGTCTGTTCACATGATCCCAAATTGTCCTAGTTACATTGAGTGCCAACTAGTGGTAGGTTAAATATCAATGGGTATGTCTTTGATCCTGAAGTGCCTGAAACATTCAGAAGAACAACAGAAATTCCAGGAATCTTCTGGGTAGTATATGCCAATTTCAGCACCCTACTCTGAAGAAGTGGAGTTGAGGGGAATCAGGGCTCCCTTGGACCCACCACATTCTGCCTCTTCACCTCCCAAGATGGAGCTTCCTGACTGTTGACTCCCTCCTACCCAAGAGTCTCCCCTACACCTCTACCCACTCTCCTGGAATCTCCGTTTTTGGAACAGGGAATGGGATAAGGACAGGCACCAACCACCAATCATGCTGCATTAGAATCTGCATTATTACCAAGACTGTTACTGCAGTGTTACTACATTTTCTGGGTGATTTTATATATTTAGAGTCATATTTGTTGTTAAAATTTTCAGTCCTTATAAACCTGAAAATAATCCAGCCTCAAAACTATAATTCCTTTCATTAAAACAATTATTATAACACAATTTTTAATAATGCATAGAAATTAGATCATTGATAATGCAGCATTTCTAGGATTATAATTATGACTTGGATTAGAGTATTACAGAATACAGTTTAATATCGCTATGGCATAAAGTGTGTGTCTGGCCATGAGAATTTAGGGGGGGAAAAGGAGTTCAGAACAGTGAGAAGAATATTGTTTACTCGGCCACACGTAGTGGGTCCTCAAAAAATGGTTGAAAGAATAAATTATGACAAAACAAAGCCTGCAACAGCATGTAAGAGAATGATATGCAAACAGCTGTCAAAAGGAGGACATGATTAATGAATCCCCATCTGCTCCCCAGTTGTTTGGGATTTGTGTCTTATGATGTTCCTTGTTTTATTCCTTTCTCAAAAAATACTTAATTCAAAGTGTGATATGGTCAGGTTGATCAGTTTCATCCTGCCTCTACTCTAAAAAAGGGCAAGAAACGGGAGAGTTATATCAATATAGAGCCAAACTCTTGTCTGAAAACAAAGGTCAATGCCTAGCTATTCATAATGTGGTCCATGCACCAGCAACATGAGCACCACCTGGGAGCTTATTAGAAATGTAGAACCCCAGGCCCCATCCAAGACCCATAGAATCAGAATCTGCTTTACAAGATCCCCAGGTGATTCATGTACACTGCATTAAATTCTGAGAAGCACATGCCCATTTAAGGAGTCTGATGGCATGTTAGGTATGCCATGTGGCGTAAGGGTGAGGTCAGAGAAGGCTGTGGTTTCAAGTTGGATGACTGGGGAAAAGATGGTCGCATTAACTAAAATACGGAAGGTAAGATGAGGAACTGGTTTGAAGTGGGGTGAGAGACAGGCAAAAAGATGCCACGTGGGTTTGGAAAAGGGGAACTGTGTTGCTCACACTTCTTGCCAATCAAATTAATAGCAATGAAATGTAGTTCACTTCTAATATTGGGAGTCCACAAATGTAGAGAGAAACTGCAAGACAGGACAAAAACAAAGAAAATATTTTAGGGTGGATATATGTCAAAAGAAATTACTTATTCCTTCAAGATACTTGACCTCCCAAAAGCCCACAGAAGAAGTAACTGTTACCCAGTCAGTCCCTCTACCCTCTGTAGCTACCTCATTTCTCTGGGCCAGATTCTATCAGCCAGCTCTCTATCTTTTTCATTCTTGCTCTTTGTGCATTTAATACCTTGAAAAACAATCCTCTCAATATCCTCTAAAACCCATTTTGGATATCCACACTGTGTAAAATGTGTGTAAAAAGCCTCTTAACACAATTGTTTTCAAATGACACTGTCAATGTACTTTTCTTCATTTTTGTAATCATTATTACTCACTGCTGCTTATAACAACCCCATATGAGCCTAGAACTGAAATCCATTTTGTTATGGATTTTTAAAAGACCTTAACCTTCTTGTATGTCACAGTTACTCTTTTTATTTTTTATTTTTTAATGATTTTGTCAGGTGCTTGAGAAATATCACAAGCATTAATTTTTTTTTTTAAAAGAAAACAGCCTGGAATCATTTACATGAACTTTGCAAAACAATGCATATGATAGGGGTATAAATTGTCTGTTGAGGGGCTGAAGAAAAAAGGGAACGGTATAATGCACCTTTTATCATCAGATCTCAAAGTGCTTCACAAATATTAATATATCACATTACTTCCCTGGGAAACAAGTCAATATGATTAAACACATTTTACAGATGAGAAAACTGAAAGCGCAGATTGGTGAAGTGATCTCCCGAAAGCCATAATAACAAAGGTCATGGTGGAGCAGGCCCAGAACTTAGTGTCCTGGCACTGGTAATTAGTATCACTTGGCCCTCACTTCTGTTTTTTGTTTTTTTTTTTTTAAAATTATGGCCCATTAATCTAGCATAGAGTTACAAGGTGCATTCTTTTCCCTTGCCCTGCCCACAGCCCCAAGTCTCCATCAGATCAGATTGTCTTCTGCTAACCTGACTCCTTATCCCCAGTCTCTTGCTGCTCCTCCCCCCAGAATAGAGCAGAATAAACATAGGCTCACTTGAGAGAAGATGAAATAAATAGTCTGGCTGTGTGTGTGTGTGTGTGTGTGTGTGTGTGTGTGTGTGTGTGTGTGTTCATTCAATATCTAAAAGGTTAGGTGACATATCTAAATTTTTCAAATAAGAAAGGGCACTTTCAGTATCACTGTTATCATTGGGCTGACTAGCAACATGAAGACAGAAATGCTATTCTAATTTTTGTTAAAGACAACGGACAAACCCCAGACAAATTTTGAAAGCTTTAGTGCTTACAGAAAGCCTGTCAGAGTCCCGGATGAGAGACCCGAGGTTTGCTTTCTCTAGCACTGCCCGCGCTGAAGCTCTCCCAGACTGACTGACATGGGCAGGCTGTGAAAGTAAAAGCAGCTCCTCTTGGGGCTCCCTCTCTCCGTGTCCCCTCCAGCTGCCCCAGCCTTGTCCTCCCAGCACTGAACCAGGCCCCCTGGGGAACTACATCTGCTTGAGATCACTTGAAAATTATGGCCACTCTGCTCTTGAGCTTTGTGGATCCACTGGAAGAGGCAGCACACGGAGGGGTGAAGGAAAGTTTGTTCTGCAAAGAAGGCCAATGAGCACTAGAATAACGGAGTAGGCAGCTTGCACCAAAATCAGGTTATAAGAGACTTTCATCATTCTTTGCGGAATGTGTTTTGCCCCCTCGTGACCTTGTTTAACCCCTGCCTGGATTTTGACCTGTCCATCACTGACATTTCAAGGAATGCTCTGAATCTAGCCTGATTTTTTTACCTTCTAGTAAATAAAAATATTCACGTTCAAGGTTTCTCTCCTCAAGTCACTGGAGGCCCGGGCCCAAAGCCCCCCGCCCCGCTGGTGCCTCCCATTCACTTTGCTACGGCCTTGCCAAGGTGCTGAGCGAGTGTGACCACACTGGACCAGCTGCGCATTTCGTTTTCAGGGGCAGTTTTGCACAGTGACCACAGTGGTGCACACACTGAGCCTCAGATTCAGTCCAAACCTTATTGTCTGCCCTACATTGTTAATAATAACAGCTATCATTACTGTTGATTATAACAATAACTGTCTGAGTAAAGCAAGAATCTCACTAATGATGATTATGAGAATACTAGGAATTCTAAACTAAAATAACAACATAATTTCAGGTTTTAATCCTCACAGGCTGGAAATTAAATGTGGGCCCAGAAGTCAAGGGAATTGAGGCATAGTCTACATAATGGTCTCCAAACCTTTATTTCTCCTTCATGCTGGAAATTAAGTTGAAAGCAGATACAAGATTGTTATTGTGACTGGAATTTGATGACAGTGAAACTTTTTTATCCTATTGGAAGCAATTTTTGGAAGATTAAATCCATTGAGATGTTAAAAGAAAATTCCCACAGTTTTTTATTATGGCATGGAAAATAGTAGATGTGCTAAAATCATTGAAGGGAGAATGAAGTTAAGCATAAGGTACGCTTTAACAATAGATGTTTCTTCTCATATGTTTAAAAAGTGTCCTATACTTTGCACGTGCTCTTCCTTAAAAACAAATAAATGTGAGGTAGGATGATGGAACTTGAAAAAGAAGAACAAAATATGAAAAGAAAAAAAATTGAAAAAAGAAAAAAAATGATAACCTAAATATTTAATAGAGTAGATGACACGTATTGAGTTCTGAATAATTTAGTTATTTTCAACTTCCCAACATATGATAATGTACAAAATACAAACTGAAAAATGCCAGATAGCATTAAAAAGGTCAAGATAGATACATTTTTAAAATGTTAAATTGCTTTTAAGAGCATATTATAGGCTGGGTAGGTGGCTCATGCCTGTAATCCTAGCACTCTGGGAGGCGGAGGTGGGAGAATTGCTTGAGCTCAGGAGTTTGAGATCAGCCTGAGCATGAGCAAAACCCCATCTCTATTAAAAATAGAAAAATTAGCTGGGAGTTGTGGTGTGCACCTGTACTCCTAACTACTTGAGAGGCTGAGGCAGGAGGATAGCTTGAGCCCAGGAGTTTGAGATTACAGTCAGCTACATTGACGCCACTGCACTCTACCTGGGGCGACAGAGTGAGATTCTGTCTCAAAAAAAAAAAAAAAAGAAAAGAAAAGAAAAGAAAAGAAAAAGAAAAAAAATAACATATTACATTTCTAAGTTTCACCTATTTTCCTTCTTTTTCTATTCTTCTATTCTGACAGACTAAATAGAAAAAATAAGATCAGGGAATAAGAAGGAGAAATTAACTATGCTAAGAGCCTGGATAAAGAATAAAATTTATTATAGAAATAACGTATGCATAAACAAAAAGTGGTTTTGCAGTATAATTTTTTTCTTTCTCAAAGAGCATTCTATTCTCCAAAATGTCTCCTTGTGCTACCTTAATATGTTTTCTCTCCTTCTCAATTTGTAAGATATACATCAGTCTTTCTTATCTTTAAATCTTTAATGTTCAACCCTACACAGACAAGAATCACTCAAGAAACAGGTTAAAGTGTAAATTTCAGTGTCCCACTTGCTCAGAGTTTCTGATTTCATAAGCCTACGATTGGACACAAAAATGTGCATTTTTTAACAAGCATATGTGGAGGGCTAAGACAAGTGGTCTAGGAACCCCAACTTTAAGAAACACACTGCCCTAAGACTAAAACAAAGACATTTATAAACCTCAATAGGCCACCAGTCAATGAAGGTAAACTTCAGTAGATGTTAGAGCATAAACTAATTAGCAACTCAAAACATGTCACATGCAGATTTTTCTGATTAAATGTTTGATGAAAATCATTATATGACCACCAACACTCTTTTAATTGAAGGGATAACGAGTTTACAATGTACAAGATAAAGTGAGAGAGAGAAATGAACATGCAAATGGGGTGAGTGGGTTGGTGGGTATCAACTGTTTAAAATTATCTCTCAAAGTCTGGGATTTATGAATTCTTAAACATTTTTCACCAATTATTTTTGAAATCTTATGCTATGGAATTACTTCATCAAGTATCCAGTAAACATATCTGGGAAGAGCTGTTTAATGTCAAAGAACAGTACTCCTCAGCCCATTTAAGGCCTTCCTCTTAGAAAGAGGAAACAGCTTTCTCTTACGAAGATGAGCATGGTTCAACGGGTTCATGTTTGGCCTCAATTCAAAACTCATACTAAATTTGGCAAAATGTGGTACTCATGGGAGGGAAGAAAATTTATATTGCGATAGCTAGTGTTTAATGTCTTTTTGAAATTATTTGACTGAAGCACACTCATATTATTCTTTAAAGATTCTTAAATGAGGCATTTCCCAAGAAATTTTGATGATAATCTGTGGTGGACTGATTGGTAGTATTTACGTACTTCTGAGGGACCACAAAGTTAACATTTGTGTGAACGAGCTACTTCCTATTAAATGACTCTTCTTTCACATGTCTAATAATACTTAGACTTTGCGTTTTTTTTCTTCCCTCTGCTCTCCCAAAGAAGTTTCTGTCTCTCCCGTCATTTGTTGTTGTGGTAGTAAAGTTATTTTTCTTGACAAGTTCCACCCACTCAGAGTTAACCTGAAGGTCTTTTCCACTGTAGACACGCTGTGAATGCGCAAAAAGGAAGCTTGTTATCGCAAGATCAGCAACTCAGATTACAGCGTGATCAGAAGTGACATCACTGTGTGGTTTCATTAATGATATTAGAGGAGAACAAACTATTTTCAGTCATTCTTTTAGCGTTGAAAAATTATGCGCCTTCTTCCCCTCATTCTCCACCCACCCACCCCTGAATTGCATCAGGGATTTCTTCTCCGGGTCACTTTTTCTTCTTTATTCTCAGTCCCTCATGAGTAGGTACATCGCCTCCTGTTTTGCCGGTGTAGAACAGAGCAAAAACAAAACAAAACAAAGCACATTATCACTATTGACCTGATAACTTTCTTTTCCCAGAATAAGATCTGAAGAGAATTCAAGAAAACCACAGATACTAGAACTGCTGAAGTCTACTTCCTGTGAATCTGTGTGGCTTGCTCATCAAGTCACACCCCTTTTTCTATTCTTATTCTTTACTCTGTAGTCACAGTGTCTCTGCAAACGTCTGTGGACCCCACATAACACAAAGCCATGATTATTACATAGGGGAACCTTTGCTCAGTTCTAGTCCTAGAGCAGTGAAGACCTCTGCATTGGTCTGCCTTTTCACCCAGGCTTCTGTGTGGGCTGACAATGGTAATGAAATGGGTTGGTATGAAACAGGTATACCCAGGGAAAAGCATTTGCCTTTCCTTACTTGGTGAACTCTCTGCTTTACCTTTCCAGGGATCAAATTGTAGGCACATATGTATGTATGTTTTAGTGAATGGGAGACAATAGGGTGAAAACTGGTGTGTGGGAAAAATAGGGATTCTGTACACTTTTATTACAGTAGAGAGATTTTGAATGCTGGGAATAAAATCTAAACACTATCTTCTGCCTCTTGTGATTATTTAGGTATCTCATGATATATCAGATGGAGCCAGAAATAATGTCATAGAATCTTACAACCATAAACAAGTCATTTAGCCTCTCTGAGCTTCTGTTCCCTTAAGTCTAAAATAGAGTTTCTTAACCTCATCACTGTTGACTTTCTGGGATGGATCATTTCTTGTAGGGGATTATCCTGTGTTCTGTAGGATGCTTAGCAGCATCCCTGGCCTCCAGCCACTCTATGCAGGAGCACCTACCATCAGTTGTGACAGTATTCAGACATTGCCAAATGTTCTCTAAGGAAGGAGGAGAGGGAAAAGTTGCCCTCAATTGAGAACCATTGATCTAAAATAAAGCAGTTAAAATTTATGACAGTGTTCTGTTCTAAAATTCTGTAGGTATAACATTCTATGATTCCAGATCCATGTCAATTTGTTAATACAAGAGATCTCTTTTTTCCAGCTCTTAATTCTGCCAGTAAGGAGAAGGAGAAAGAATAAACTGAAATTATTTTTTCTCACTTGTGATTGGAGCTAATTAAAAATTAGTGGCAAAAGAGGTGCCATCAATTAAGACTGAGCCTCAAATATTTGTTGAGAGCCTATCTTATGGAATAATGACAGTAGGTCGAATTTGTTGGACACTGAGTATGCTAAATGTTTTCAGTGAGATATATCACTTAATGGGTGAAGGTTGAAGGAAGCATAATTACTAACTCCAACTTACCGAGAAGGCGAACTAATGCTTAGGGGTGATGAACAGTTTGCCACGGATTACACTGTTAGTAAATGGAAAAACAAAAACTCAGAGTCAGATATACCTTCCCAAAAATGGCCTTTTGGTAATGACTTTACATTGCTTCCTGAGGTATTATGCCAGACATTGTTTTAGGCTTTTGATATTTTAACATTTATTCCTTATCTCATGGTACCTATGAGGTAGGTATAATTGTAATCCTCATTTTTTTTTTTTTTTTTTTTAGTATGTGGGGAAATTAGGGCAGAAAGAGGTTATGCTACTTGCCCAAGGTCACACACTATTAGGTGGCAAAACTGAGATTTCAATCCAATCCACGATCTCAGCCACTACTCTCTGTTGCCTTTCAACAAAAAAAAGCTTCAGTATCAGTCCTGGGTATTCTCTGAGTCAATGCAAATGAGTATTTTTGGGTGCCTGTTCAATATTTGGTGAGACTTTTTAAATGCCAAAGGATGTCACCAGTCTCTTTTCTACAAAGGAGTTGGTGCTATTGAAGAACATCAAGTTTTAATAACATTGAAATTATAATTGCTATAATAAAAGAGAGCCTCTACACATCCAGACACAGAAAAGGAGATTTGACATGCCTTTCTTCAACTCAATTAAGGGGTGAGGAATGTGAAACACCATAGCCATCCAGTCACTCTCTCATCACACCTGATGGCTTGCTCTGTCCTAGGCATTGTGACCATTGCTGGAAATGCAGCCACAACTAAGATTCCTAAAAAGCTCAAACACGAGTAGTAAGGGAAATCCACAATAAGACAAGTATAAGGGGATAGAGGAATCACGAGTAAGAGATAATTCTAATTTGGAGAAAGCCTGCCAGGACAAGTTTCTAAATGAAGGAGATACTTCTGTGATTGTAATGATCATCAAATAACCCAGTTGGAAAGATAAATATGAGGCATAAAAAGAGGTAGCAATTTCAAAGAGATCTTATTCAACTATGGCTGAAGGAAAGATACTGCGGAGTGTGAAAGAAGACTAGGAAAATTGATTAGGGTCAAAAAAAGAGGAAAGTCTTGAATTTCTTTCCAAAAAGGCTGGCATTTTGTTTGTTTGTTTGTTTGTTTGTTTGGGGTTTTTTTTGTTTGTTTGTTTTGTGGGCACCACAGTTCATCAAAGGGTTTTAAGCAAGGCAGTGGCAGAATCAGACATATTTTACAAAGACTACTCACCTATGTGAAAGATGAATGGAGTTGACAGGTACCCAAACATGACCCTGCCATTGGGTAGCAACATTTTTTTCCCCTGGAGTTTATAGTTTGTCAGACAAACATGATGGCCTAATACAGAGAAAAGTACCAATTTGGCCAAATTTTTTCTGCCACTGCTATACCTTAGGGCTAATTACCCTACAGTAATCCTCCTGGGACAAATTTCTTGGAGCAAAAAGGCCTAGGGAATGCAGTTATAGCTTAACTTTATTCCACAAAAGACGTCTCCTGAATTTAGTGGTCTAAAAGTCTTGGTGTTGGCAAAGCAAAAGCAGGCAGTGTAACAACATTAATATTTTACACCTACCAAGCAGCTTTGTAGCCAGAGTTCTCAAAGCATCAACAAACATGCATTTTTAAAATACTTCTTTCTATGTGGTGAAAACACAGAAAACTGGAGATGGTGGTTGAACTTGCTGTGGCCTCATAGTGATGTGAACAGAATCTAGAATTGAACCCCTCTCTCCCTCTTGTGCTGCCCATGGGGCTGAAGAAGACTACATACTGGGTGGAGTTGGACCTAGAACCAGAGAAGTTGAATGTTTTGAAAGAGATGTCTTAAATGCATAGGTCTATACGGCCTTATAGTTAATTAAGCAACAGTATTGAGAGTTTTTTAACTTACAGGACTAGGGACAAAAAGAAAAGAAAAAGGACAAAAAGAAATCCAGACAATTCACATGAATTACTGAGGCCAGTCCAAAAAAGCCACCAAATGAGAAGGAGGAGCTCCACAAGTTCCTCATCTGAGGGCCTGCCCAGGCAGGAAGGAGAGGCCAGTTGGATGTATGCTTAGTTTCTCACACTAACCACGGTCATGTCAGCAGTCAATGAAAAAGATATGCAGTACTCAAGAATTTCCAGTGTATGCAGAATTCATACAAACTCTTTCATTGATAACTCAAGTAGAGCCTCCCACTGTCAACCATAACGAACCCTCCCAGACTCTTTCCTAATCCCTAAATCATGGTGGAGCTAGTACACTTCTCTGTCTATAACCATGGCTAACTTAATTTATATATGGCTTTTTGTCTGTATAACATCATTCCTATGAGGAGGGGCCCTGTAACCATGTAAATGGAAGTGGGTCCTGGCAGTTCAGTCACAACTGGACCCACTACTCCATTTGGTTAAATCCTAACTTGTCTTATCTATCTTACTCTTATTGTTTTAGGAATGTAATCAGTCTGCCATTTCCTTCCTCACATCTTGTCTGTTTCTCCTCAGGTCTTCCAGAATCCCCCTGAATTCTCTGACTTAACATGTTCAGTGTCTACTAAGTATATTAATACTGTATTATGAATCATCATCTAATCAACAAAACCCATTACACTATACCAAGAAAGAGGAACTTAGAAATGAGAAGACATAGTCTCACTCTCAGCTGCCATTTCATGGATGGAGGTCAGCAAGTTGAACTTCTTGTTCTACTTTATATGTCCAAGATTCCTGGAATATCGGTGCACTGAAGCCATTCTTCCCATAGTTTCCCTGGCCGTTGGCCATGTAAGGGCCCTTGGCCCTCTCCCCCTGCACCCGTTCCTTGCCTAGAAAAGATGAGGTAGAGAATGAAGAAACCATGGGAAAAGGTTTATTTCCTGCCAGGATAACATCTCTTCATGGCTGGAACTCCAATTCCATTCTGTGTTTTGGATAAACCATAGTTATCATTTCAAGTGTAACCACCCAAGAGGTAGTGAAACCCACTGAGATCCCAACAGAGTTCTGTCAGTAAACAGATGAGTGATTTTTGAACAAAACACTCATGTCAGTTTTCTGGGGCTGGATTTTTCTCACTTGAGAAATGAGGGAGTTAGACTAGAAAATGAGCTTTAGGGCAAAAAGTCATGATTACTTCCATCCCTAATGCTCTACTGTTTTTAACATTTTGGGGGTCATTGAGCTCCTTTGAGAATCTAATGAAAGCTATGGAAAAAATAATAATGTCTCAGAAATTTGAGACACAATTCAGGGAATTCACAGACATTTTCTTCTCCCCTTATTTTAACCCCTGTCCCTACTCCAGAAACTCCTCCCCTGTTATTCTGCAGGAAGGGGAAATTTTTCAAAGTGCCCAGGATGAGTATACAATAGGTACTCAAAAATGGTCCTTGAGTGAGCAAATGAATTAAGTCTATCACATGATCTATTATATATATTCTCTATTTTTACATGCAGTCATGTCACAATCATCATCTCTATAAATTATTTATTAAATATTCACTTGCATTTATTGTTAAACTATGTGCCGAGTACATAGTGTTATAAATTGTAAGGACTGATTCATACTCCATAGAAGACAGATCCATGTTGAACAAAAGTAAGAATGATCTGGAAGCCCGTCAATCACTGTACTGGTCATTGGGGCTTCTTCATCTATTCAGGCTAGCATGTTCTCAATCATGAAGTTGTGTATTAATTCAAAGAGGATGGTTTCCCTGAGAAAGCCGGGCATTTCTTACTCATGGATATCTGAGCAGATTCCCTCGAGAACGCCAAATGAAGCTGCTACTCAAGTTTGGTACAGTCTTCTAGAAGACTTTATAATGACACTTAACTCATTCAAATTAATTGGTCCTTTTCAAGAGATGATGCCATCTTCCTAATTATGTTCCTATTTTTTTAATTATTCTTACTACTTTGCACAACATATAACCTTAATAGAACCCAATATCATTTGAGGAAAAAAAAGGATAAAGCTCCTAAAATATTTAGCATGAGTAATAAGGAATCAGGAATTTTGCCTATGGATTAAAAATCGGCTGTCACTGTAGCATTTGATTGTAGTTATGATCCTGTTTATTGCCAGGTGGTTTGGGTGGGAGGTATTTTGATTTTTTTTAGACATATCAATAGTACCAGCCAAATGCCACCTTGATTTCTCATTACCAGAATCTAGCTTTTGACTCATCTCAGAAAAATCAGGCATAATTTGTGTATTATATGACTGCACTCCAAACTCTGTCTTGTACAAGCTAATCCAAAACATCTGTCCTGCACTTTGTGCTCAAAATCCCTAAAAGAGGATATAGGATAATGGAAAATAGAAGGTCTGCTTTCTGTGCTTTAGTTATTCAAAACCTAGAGCCTTAAACAAACATTCAGAAACAAATTTGTCTTCTATAATCAATTCCAAGTGAATGTTGAAATAAATAAGTGTGCATAGCCCTTCTCCAATACCCATCCAGCTGGAAGTAGTCTAGTCAACCAATGTGTCTTCCAGATTTGCTGAATTCTCATTATTCAGAAGTTATTGTTAATGGTTGGCTGGTGCACTGGTGGCTCCCAGTAAGCAAGCCTCCTAGTATTGATGCCTTTGTATATTCATGTTCCTTACACCTTGACTCTAGGCTTGGACATGTGACTTGTTTTGGCTAATGGAACCCTAGCAAGCCTGATACAAACAGAAGCATAGAAGCATAAGTATTCACATTGAATATCCTCTTGGAATGTCCCATCTTGGAAGCCAAATGCCATGCTAAAAGACATTCAGTCTGAATACTGAGTGATGAGAGGCCATGTGGACGGAGGTTCTGGAAGAAGAGAGAATATCTTCCAAGACCAACCCCCAGAAAAGTTTTCAGCTGAATGCAGTCAAATGAGTGACCTTAGCTATACCATGTGGAATAGAAAACTGCCCAGCTGAGCCTAGCCAACCCACAGAATCATGTGTAATTAAAGCTTGTTGTTTTAAATCTCTGAAGTAACAGAAAACTGAGACATTAGTTATATAGATTTGACTGGATATTTCAGTTCATACAAAATGCATGCATTTCATGTATACATACATCACAACAAATAACATAATGCATATAAACAGTGTGACATGAATGTTAGTTCTTGTTGTTTTTATTATTCACATAAAGTTTAAACTCTAATGTCCATAGTGAAGAAAAATTGTCAAGTGTAAATTGTGCCTAAATTAACACCTCTTTTCCAAAAGTAATTTTTTTCATGTTTGTAGTTAAAATAAATAAAAGCATCAACTAAGACTTTTTAAATTACAAGGTATTAAGAGATGAATGAACATTTTTGATTATTAACTGACTGTGCTCAAGGCTAAAGACATTAAATATACAAATACATTTTATTAATATAAATTGAAGTCCAAACCTAAGCACATTTCATTACTTTGAAAACTTGTACTTTCTATTGAAGGATTATAGGACTAAACATTTTCTTGGTCTCCACAAAACCGATGAGTTTAGTTGATAACGCAGGTATTTTTTTTCTACTTTTATTCAGATTCAAATATAATCTAACAGTAAATTTTATCTAGCATTGTTTCAACAACTGCCACTTATTGAGTGATTGTTAAATGCTAGGAATTCTACTCATGCTTTTGCATACAATAACTCATCCTCACAACTTACAAGGTAGACATGGTTACGCTTATTCCATTTTGAGGAGTAAAAATAAAGATCAGAAGGAAATTTTCCAAGGTAACAAATCATATAGGTGGCAGAGGCACTCTAAGTAGTTGTCTTGGTACTCTCCATTCCTATAATTCTCTAACCCAGGGTTCAGAAAACTTTTTCTGAAAAGGGGTAGAAATAGTAAATATTTTTAGCTTTGCAGGCCATATAGTCTCCATTGCAACAACTCAGCTCTGCCATTGTAGCACAAAAGCAGTCAATAAGTAAATGAATGGGTGTGGCTGTGTTTCAATAAAACTTTATTTATAAAAACAGGCAGTAGGCTGCATTTAGCTTGCATCTATAGTTTGCCAACTACCTCCATCCCCACAACTTCAGCTGATGACTATCAAACTTGAGAATGAATTAGAATCATGGGGGGCAGGGCTTGTTAAAACAGATTATTGGGCCCCTCCCCTAGAGTTTCTGGTTAAGTAGGTCTGGGAC
The DNA here is from genome assembly GCF_020740605.2 of Lemur catta. NCBI lineage: Eukaryota > Metazoa > Chordata > Mammalia > Primates > Lemuridae > Lemur > Lemur catta. The sequence goes on from NC_059128.1 coordinate 160,896,857, forward strand.
GGGCCCAAGCCTTTATATTTAACACAAGTTCCCAAGTGATGCTGATGCTGATGGAACGAGGGCCCACACTTTGAGAAACACTGCTGTAAGCATAATAAGGAATCAGCAACTTAGGCTGCTGACTTTAAGTTAGAACACCAGTCTTCTGAAGACCTAAATCTATCTTGACACATTTGTAGGGAACAAAGCATCCTGGGATGGGAATTTTAATCAAATTCTTGTCTTTATTTCTGCTTCCTCTCTGTCTTACTCTGGATACATGCTAGGAGCCAGATGTGAGGATCAGGAACAAAGGAAGGGGAAAAGTGATTAGGAGAGTTAGAGTGAATGTTGAACACAGATTTAGAGTTCCTATCTCCACTGCCTTACTTCATCCCTTCCTGCCTATCCCTTCTCCATCTTTAGAAGGTAAAACAGTTGTGGACAAATTTTAATCTCATCTTAGACAAGACTCACACATATTCATACATAACCACATATTTGTGTATGGTATTTAATGTGATTTTTGAAGGTTGCAGGCTTAGGTAACAACCTTACAGGATAACCAACTAAGCTTTCTGTAGAGGTGACAAAATGCCATAAGTCCCAATGTTGGAGTGCAACAACAGGCGGAAGAAACAGTGATTATAGACCCGAGCGTATAAATGGAAGAAAAATGATATTTACTACACACTTTCTCCGAGCCAAGTCCTGGTCTGCTAGGCAATTAGCAGATGCCATTTCTTTATTCTTCACACCAACTCTATCTGTTGGAAGGCATCATCACAGGTAGTTAAAAACAAGGACTCCTGAGTAAGAACACCTATGAGTGAATTCCAGGTCTACCCTTACTATGTCTGTGACCTTGGGCATAATTTTTGCCCTCTCCTCTCTTCATCCATAAAACAAGATATTGATTGTACCTCTCTTAAATGGTTATGTGAGGACAAAATGAATTAGTACATGGACAGAGACATGGTGAATACTTCTTAAAATGGTGCATGGTGTTGAATGCATTTTATAATCGAGGAGCCTGAGTAGGAGAGAGATTGAATGAGTCATTCAAAGCTTTTTTATATACGTAATAATCAACCAACCAAGATTTGAACCTGTCTATGGCTGATTCCAAAGCCTAAGGGTGTGAAAACACAAGCCAAACAAAAGGAATATCCAATCCCTTTTAGCAAGACAACAGGCTTAGGAACACACACCAAAAGATAATCCCAGTATCTGAAAATACAGAGAATTGTGCAGGAATGTTGGTTCAAAGACAAATGGGCTTTCGTAAGTGTGGGTAAAAGAGTCCGGGTAGAGCCATGTCTGCGTAAGGTGAGGAGAGGGCATTGTGGCACAAAGCAATAGCAAGACTGCCTTGGATATAAGCAAGTGCTGGAAGCAAGAGAATATTTCTGAGGCATAATTAAGGCCACAAACTCAAGATGACCCACTCCCAAAACATGCACACAGCACAAATAAAATTAAAAAGAAAGAAAATTCCTAAATGTAAAAAGAAACCTTTTAAGTGATTTATTAAAATGTGTGTAGAAAGTATTGTTAATATTAGAATAATTTGCTATATATTAATAATAATAAACTAATAAATGGAATAAAATCATTATTCCTTCACCATTGCTTCTCCCAGACTCCAGTTATTTAGCTAAGTAGGGCAGAGGGGAAGGAGTGCCTGAGGTAGCTGGGAAAATATTAAAGAAAAAAATTTTGTGAAAATAATTTTACAAGCCCTTCTGTTTTCCAACAAGGGGCATATCTGTCCCAGGAGCCTTGCAGCTGTGCCTTGAATAGAGCAAGCTATTAGGTTTACAGCTCCCAGAAAATAGTTTCACACAGCTCTGATTGCACGGGGCCCTCTGAGGTCTTGCTGCAGGTTTGGTTTGGTTTCATGGTGATTTTATATTTCCTGTTCAAGTTTTTATTAGTTTTATATAGATACATAAGCATAAAAGGTCAAGGGGAAAGGAGAAACACAAGAAGACGGAATGGAGTTTTTAAGTTAGCAACAGGAATTTAAGGAAACAGGATATTGCTCAATTCATGGGAGGTTGGTGCTGGAATCTGGACAGCCAGACCCAGGTTGGATCAGGGATCTGGTGTCAAATAAATATGCAGAGTGAACCTATTGCATCTCCCAACTTACATTTCTCTCTCCTTCCACATATGAGGACTGTCTTGCCAAAGCTATTTCATTGTTTTAGATGTTAGAAACAGAGAAAAAAAAATACACTTGTAGATCAAGGTAATTCTAATCTATTTCAGCTGGTGATTAAGGACATGGGCCCAGGAGCCAGACTGTCTGGGTGTGAGCCCTGGCTTCTCTACATTCTAGCTATGGGATCTGGGACACCAGTGTCTTCGTGCCTCACCTGTGAAGTAGTGACAATAGAACTTATCTCATATGGCTGTGTGTGTGTATAAAGCCTCATTTAATAATAAGTGAGAATCACAGGAAAACTTACAATAAATGAGAATTTCTATGTATACTTATACATGTATACATATATACTTTAAAAAATACCAGTTATACAGTGAATGAGTTAGTATACATAAAATACTTAGGGAAGTATCGGCCTCATAGAAACTGCCCAATAAATGTTATCTCTTAGCATTATGTTTATTATTAGTATTGCTGCTGTTGTGTATTTGTTTCAATGAAATATTGATTTCCACAACTAATCTTTCTCATGTCAGTGTTCCCAGGAGCTGCTATATATGCTCCTGCTCGAGTACCCTTGGGTCATGGTTGAACTATGCAGCTGAAGAATGAAGGCCAGTTTGTATATATTTATCCATGATAAACCAGTCAGTATTTTTGGAATTGAAGAAGCGTAGACTATAGCCATGCTTCTCAAATGTAAGTGTGCGTGGGAATTGCCTGAGGATCTAATGAAAATGCAGACTTAGGAGATCTTGGGTGGACCTAAGTCTTTGCATCACTTTGGTCTACAGACCATCTGTAGGAGGCAGACAACCCAGGATCCAGGCCCACCTCTACTACTGAATTCAAATGGTATTTTGCACAATTCACTTATTCCCTTCACTCTGTCATCCAGTCAAATGAGCACTGGGGGCGTCCAAGAACTGCAGGGAATGTTTGAGGAATGCAAATGTGACTGAGGCATGCATGCTCCTGCTCTGAAAGGATTTACCATCTAATGGTGCAGAATCACACTCTCTCTCTCTCTCTCTCTTACACACACACACACCCTACACGCACACACACAAATGAATGCCATCCAAGACTGCAAGGAGGAACCACAAGTGTGCAGGGGAGGATGGGTCATCTCCTCAACCTGAAGAAATCAGGTCAGTGACACATTTAACATCGTTTTGCTTCACCTTCCCCCCCTACAAAATGGAACTAATGTTTTTCCTTCTTGGCTCTTATGAAGATATTGAGGGCAAAAGGAACTCATCAAGATAAAAATGCTTTTGTAAGCAGTAGCTTATGTAATTGTTATAAATACCAGCAATAATATCAATATTCCAATTATGAGTAGATAACCCATTTGGGGTGATTCTGCTTATTATTCTACATAACTCTGAGCATCACTTTTTATAATAGAAGCGAAATGATTCTCTCAGCTGACTTCATAACTATAGGGCAAATGCTGTGTTTTTGGCATGGGAGCAAGAGTACCCTGCAGGTGTACCTGGCATTCAGCTCGTAAGTAACGTGGTAGGGTTGAGGAGAAAGGAGTTCCATTTCTGTTTCACAGTCCATGATCCTGGGTTATCAACCTGAGGTCCAGGGTGGGGGAGGGAATCTTCTCAAGAGGTGTGGTCAAGTGTTCAGAGAAGAGCAAGCATCTGAAACAGAATTATAAAAATTACCCCATTCTTCCCATTATGGCAAGAGGTAGGAATTCTATCCATCATTTTGCCTACTTCAGGATAAACTAGTTACCATTTTTAGAAGGATTCCTTTTTCTGTTCTAAACACAATGATCTTTAAGTTTCTGACCACCCTAGATCCAGAGCTCCCTGTGGGGTTGGCTGAAACCTTTGTAGAGACTCCACTTTAGTTTAGCTTCTGCCTCTGCCCCACCCACTTCCTCCTCTGCTTTCCCCCAGGCGTAGATCCCAAGGGCACTCCCTAACAAACCACTGCTTGCTAATCTCCACCTTAGAGTGGAGTCTGCTTCCCAAGAAACACAACCAGTGACCTCTCCAACCACTCCTCCTTTTACCCTGTAATCCATCTAAACAAAATTGACTATTCTCAGTTCTTTGAATGGGCCACATACCATCACATCTATGTTTGTGCATGTTCTTTGTCCATCACATGCAGTACCTAGCACATGGTGAATAAATAGTTGTTGTTGTTAATTGAATATATATATATATATATATATGTATCTCTTTGTGTCCAGAAAAGTCCTCTCTACCTTTCTTGCTTCAACCTCCCTTTCTTGAGTAACTGATTTATCCTCATCTTTTCAGCCTGAATGTCACCTCCTCCACTGCCAAGCATTTTCTCATTTTCCTTGTCCCTTTCTCTTTCTTAGGATTGTTATTGCCCTCTTTGCTTTATCAGAAATTTTTGTTATACAGTATTATAGCAGCTTACTTGCCTATTTCCCCCCATCACAAGCAAACCTTGATTTTTTGAGCACCTTGAAGTCATGGCTGTGCTTTTTGCATGTTTAGCCAGCAAATAGTAGAAGCTCAATAAATGTTTGTAAATGAAACTTAATCAGTGATCTCCTAATATGCATCTGCATTAGAATCACCCAGAAAAATGTTAGAAATATGGAGTCTCATTCTTGACCTTGGATCTAATGAATAACTCCAGAATTTGTGTCCATTTCTGCCATATCTGGTAACTGCTAATTAAGATCTAAGCTTGATTATCCACTGTTTCTACTGAGAAGAGATCCATTTAGTTATATTTTTACTTTTTGACATTACAGTTGACTCTTGAACAATACAAGTTAGAACTGTGCTGGTTCACTTATACGTGGATATTTTTCAACCAAACATGGATTAAAAATACAATATTGGAAGGATGTGAAACCCACCTATAGGGAGGGCCAACTTTTCCTACATGTGGATTCCATGGGGCCCACTGCAGGACTTGAATATGCATGGATTGTGATATAGGCAAGGGTCATGGAACCAATTCTCTGCATATACCAAGGGAAAATTGTAGTTTGAGCATTTATTTTTACTCATAGTAAAAATTTACTAAGCTCTTGGTCAGGACTATACCAAAAAATAATGCCTTTGCTCCTACGGAAAATGACATTGTACCTTACAAAGATCTAATTTGGTGATCGAGCATGAGAGCTCCATAGACAGGTTGCCTGGATGGACTACTGGTCCTGTCTGTCTGGTCCTATTGCCTGGCTGTGCAACCTTAGACAAATTACATTCCTCTCTGTGCTTCACCGTCCTCACCTGCAAAATGGGAACAATAATAATCCTTACCTCATGAAGTGGCTGTGGGAATCAAATGAGTAAATACAAGGGGATTGTTTAGAACTGAACTTGACAGGTAGGAAAATCTCAATAAATGTTAGTTATTTCTATGACTATTATGATTACTATCTTTTATAAATTGTTTCAGGCAATGACCATCTAGAAACATATATAATTATAAAGAAGTTATTGCCTCATGGTGAACATTTAAAAGTTAAGCAGGGGAATGTATAACAAAATTCACAATTTGAGATTCTAGTCCCAGGACATACATTATCTTCCCATGGTTACTTGTTTTACCATGGGCTCCTGGTACCTAATGCCTGAAGATTTTTCTCACGTTTTCTTGTTCTGGCAAGGCTTTCCAAGCTTAAACAAATACGCTCTTCAGCTCAACGTTCTACTAGAGACTTGCATGAAGGATGCTTTTTTATATCTCAGAGGTTTGAAATTGCACAATCCTTCAGGTATAGTATTTCAACTGAGAGAGGCCTGTTTTCTGAAAGCAGTCTTCCGTACAGACAGTAGTATATCAATTTGTCACCAGCTTGGAGATCCTGGCAGAAAACTGTGAAAATTACATACCTGTAATTTGGTTTTCTCATTATAGGGACCTTGACCAGTCTGGGTGCTGTTGAGTAAGGTCATTGACACTTAACAAAGAGCAGCTGGACTGAAGAATTTGACGCCAAAACTCAGCAGCCCCTCCCCTCCGCCTCCACATCCCCCTCTGGCAGGAAATTACACCCAAACCACAAAAAACATTGCAAATACTTGCATCCAAAGAGATATGATTAAGTTGATCAGCTTAAATAAAAAGGTTGTGATCCATTTTTTACTTTGTGTAAATAAGTCAGATGAAATAATCCATTTTACTTGTCTCAAAAATGTTCATCCACCTGAAGGCAACAGAAAGCTTAGATTTCACAGGATTAATTCAGGATAACCTTGAAGAAAGGTTTGCACATAAAAACTCTCAAAAATATTACTATGAAAATCTGTGAATTTTTTTCTCATTGAAAAAAAGAATTAATTCTCCAAGGCCCCAGGGCTGGGTAAAGACACTGGGGATGTTTGACCTGTAAAAGATCAGGGCTTTGTGATAGATTTGAAAATCTGGCTTGTAAAAGGGAACTCATTTTGGATCATTCCACAGGGTAGAAAGAAGGCAAATGGATAGAAATGTATAAAAGGGAAGACTTCCGGGTCAACATGAGTTTATGATTTAGACATGTCATTATATTAACAGCTGGCACCCTATTTACTCTTAAAAAGGGAACAATGTTTGCTTAGGGATATACCCTGACAAGCACTTGAGGAAAAAGATGAGCATTATAGAGAATTAGGTATGAAGAGAATGTTCATCATGTTGTGACTTCTCCTTTAACCTCTCAAATTTTCAATAAAATAAATAAACCAGCACAAAGCTAATTTCTAGAGGATCTTGCATGGAAACTAGTGGAGTAGCTGAGTGTTGCCTCCAAGTTAACATAGGATGGAAGCAAGGACTTACATGACAGCTGGAATGTTGATGGACAGATGCATGAGGAAGCAAGCTGTCAAGAATTTGCAAAGATCGTGGAGAGGACTCTGGATTTTCAGAGCAGTTTATGATGAGCTGACTTAAATCCCTGAGAGATAGGGACACCCTTGCTGTCAGCTTAGTTGCAAAAGAAAGAGCCTTCATATAATGCTCTCCTAGCTCATAAAGTTACTTCCTCCTTCAGGGGTAATGAGTCCTACTGTATCTTTCTCATAGGGCTGGATCTGATCCTCTTGGTCAAGAAGTTGAGAGAGTCCACTGAGGGAGACAAATGAATGAAGAGATTTATGACTTAAGGGGGCATAAATGTGAAGATGCAGCCCTGCTCACTGTGCTTAGTGAACCCAGAGAAGAAGCCCCAAACTCAGCCTTAGAGGAAGACGGTATTAGAGAAGTTTCCCAGAAGAGGTGACAGTAGGGTGGGGCAGGGGTAAATATGAACAAACAGTATGTTCAAAATACAAATTTCTTTAGTACATTAAGTAAACAGCAAACCCTTGAGCATAGCTAGCTCACAGGGGCTAACATGAGAGATTTGGGCTGCCTTTCAAAACAAGCCTAGGAAGGTAGCCAAGGGCCACATCTGTAGGGTTTCCTAAGTCAGCCTAAAGAGTCCAGATTTTATCTTGAAGACTATAGAAAGACACTGAGAGTCTTTAAGTAAGGAAGTGAGGTGACTACATGTGGGGACCAAACCACATATGTCAAGGGTCTCTAGACAACTGTTTATTTTGCCAGTTTAGACGTTTACCTGTCCAATGCCATCCTCCTAGCCCAAGGATCCATGTGCCTGCAAGACCCACCTCATCCATAATATATTAACTGGTAATATCAATCTCCTCCTTTGGTCCTTGTTACATTTGCTTTTTGCTCCTGTATTTCATACTTTTTCTTCCAATGAACATTCTTCAAGTGTCCTTTTATATCCAAATCTTTATAAATCATTCAGGATCACAAACCAACACGAGATAGACAGATAGGTAAGTATATAAAGCAAACCAGATATAAAGGACATTTGTCTACACAGTACTATGGTTTGAATGTTCTCCAAAAGCTCATGTGTTGGAATCTTAATTCCTCAATGCAGCAGTACTGCGAGGTGGGGCCTAGTGAGAGGTGTTTGTGTCATGGAGGCTCTGGCCCCATGAAGGTATTAATATTAATGCACTCTTTTGGAACTGGGTTAGTTCTCATGAGAGCAGGTTGTTATAAAGCAGGTAGGCCCACTTCATCTCTTTCCTTTTCATGCATGCTTGCTTGCCCTTCTGCATTTCACCCTGCTATGAAGCAGCACAAGGCTCTCATCAAATGCAGCCACCCAGTCTTGGACTTCCCAGCCTCTACAACCACCAGTTAAATAAACATCTTTCCTTTAAAAATTACCCCATCTCAGGTATCCTGTTATAGCAGCACAAAACAGACTAAGACACATGGTAAACATATAGTAATATTCTTTACTTCCACAAAGAAGAGGTGAAAAAAATTTATGTACTGTAAGAAAAACAATAGCATAAAGACAGTGCTTATATAGCTGTGTAATTAACCACAGTATTGGTGAAGCCCAGGGGAGTGATGAGAGCTGTGGTCAGTCAGAGAGATCATTCACTTTTGTAAGAAGGGCAGCCATTTCTTGGTCCCAAGAGATTGTTTGACATGTAGAGTTAAAATTAGAGGTATAGTGTATAAACCATATTGCTTAAAAGAAAAAAAAAACACGGAAATCCAGATTTTTATATGAAATATCCTGATATTTAAAAATTGGCTCAAAACCTCCTATACATTGTAGACCAATATCAGTATATCAGTGGCCCAGATATATACCACAGACCCTAAATTATAACTTCTATAATATATTTTTACATGACAATGAGGTCTAGAAACTTGCGTAACAAATACAATTTGAAAACAAAATGCTCTTACTCCTGTGGTTTTTAGCACCCTTATCTTTATCATTCACTAAGCTCTGACTTTGTATTGACTTTTATTGCTATTTATTTTTCATGTTTATTTTCAATCTTCTCAAATAGATGAGACTTTCTGAATATCAGAAACCATCATTTGAGCATCTTTCTCTCCCCAGCCCCTAGCACAGTAATTTTCTCTTTGTTGAGGCACATAACCATAATAACTATAAAAACTAAAATTCACTAATTGCTTATTATAGGCCAGACATTATAGGTAGTGGTTTATTCATATTATCTCATTGCTTCTTAAAACAATACTATAAAATAACTACTGGTATTTTGATTCCTACTTACAGATAAAGAATTCAAAGCTCAGGAAGGCTAAACTCTCCAGGCTCATATAGTTTAGTAAGTTGTGGAGCTGGGACTCAAATCTGGAAGGCTGGCCCCAGGAAGTACGATTATACTGCTAAAAATGCCAGATGATGGTAGGAGTGATGTTGAGGAAGTCAGAGAACTTGAAGCAGGTATTTCCGCACTCAAGCTCTATGATTCCTCAAGGCTATTCTTTGAATAGTTAAGTCATTCTAGATAACTTTCAATGTAATAATGTTCAGTGCAAAAAATAAACTGGAGTGATCTTTTGGCCTTATGAAGAGAATTATCACGTGGTGATTTATAAACCTTGAAAAATAGTTTTCAAGCCATGGATTTACAAAGGTGTGTCCTGATTTCCTTCATATTTGATTTGAATATAATGGCTTAAATATGCCTTCACATATTTGTAAAACATTTATTAAAAAAATACCAGCACATTCAAGTGGCAATTCAACCCACTAGAAATCTCCAATGTGCTAACTAGTAGCATTACTGATTAACTATTTAATAAATACATGCATATTCTAACATAAGGTACATTTGTACTAATAAAATACCACTTTTTTCTGCTTTACATATTGGAGTTCTATGTCAGATTTTGTTTGCATAATGCATTCTGCTCTGTGAGAAAGTTGGAAAGCCTATTCCCTAAATATAGCTTCTTACTAAGTCAGTCCCCACTCACCCACCTAATTACACATGCTTGAGCAGTCAGTAGAGGCCGATTATCATTGTATTATGTTTATGGAGTCTAAGATGCAATGAATTCTAAGAGGTACCATTATTTTATGTACCACAAAGAGAAAAAACACTCCCAATGAAAATAATGGCATCCCATCAATTCAGAGATCTAAAAATTTTTTTTTTAAAAAGTTCTTGAATCAATAGAATATAGTAATTAAGAGTTTAAACTCTAAATTCATCCAGATTTGAATTCTAGGGCATCGTATATTCTGTGACCTTTGGAAAATCACTAAGCCTCTATCTTCATATGTAAAATGAGACTGTTATTCCAATCGAACTTATGGGTCTTTTGTGAGAATTAAATAAGATAATACACGTAAGGCTAGATTCTTGGGGTATAGTAAGTTCCTGATAAATGTTTGCTATTGTCATTATTATAAGTGCTGAGAAAGCCCTTGCTATAGACCTAATGTTTGTAGCCTCCCAAAATTTATATGTTGAAACCTAATCTCCAATGTGGTGGTATTAGGAGGTAGACCCTTTAGGAGGTGATTAGGTCATCAAGGTGGAACTCCCATGAATGGGATTAGTGTCCTTATAAAAAGAGGGCCCAGAGAGATGCCCCTTCCACCTTGTGAGGCCATTTGTGAATCAGAAAGTGGGCCCTCACTGGACATCAAATCTCCTTGCTCCTTGATCTTGGACTTCCCAATCTCCAGTACTAGTGGAAATAAATTTCTGTTGTTTATAAGGCCCCCCATTTATGGTATTTTGTTACAGTAGCCCAAACAGACTAAGATAGTCCTTAATCCTGTGACATGATTGTTTAAGGCTTTTTCTAGTAGGGGCAGGGGCAGTGTGATACCCAGACTTGTGTGATACCCAAATAAATGCCTCTAGGAATCCATGCTTCTCCTTTTAATCTCCTTTTCAGAAGCTCTTTTCTCTTAGTCAGAAGAGTGAACACATATCTGATTGAATGGGCTTTTATCGCTAAAGGAGGAGGTTTGCCTGATGATATAAAGCTCTGTTCAGATGCCAATTTAATCTCTCCTGATGGAGAGGTTTTAGAAGCTTTTAGCCCTCCTTGGTGACCTCCATATCACACAAATAGATTTCTCCTGATCTTGTGTCCTACAGCCCCAGAGTTGGAGGAATAGACTAGATTTTCCTTCTATAGTTTTGGTCTTGAGTGCAGTGGTGGGGAAATTTATTTAGATAAATGGTGAAGTAATGGATATGTTAATTAGCTTGATCGTGGTAATAATTTCACAGTATATATGTACATCAAAACATCACATTGTACACTTTAAATATATACATTTTTTATTTGTCAAGTATACCTGAGTAAAGCTGAGAGGAAAAAAAATTAAAAAAATAAAGGTTTTTAGAATATTAAAAAGAGAATTCCAATTTTAGAGCTAATTTTAGGTACAAGGGGTTTTTTTTTTTTTGTTCAGATTAAAAAAATAATGGTTCTTGGTCCCTTTAAGTTGTGTATACTAATTATTTCATATATGGAATTTTTATGTGGATAAGTAGGAAAGTGACAACTCTAGTTTTATCTTCTTGAATTCCAAACATGCCTTTTCGACTGCCTGGTAGGTACTGCTAATGCTTCAGACTGTGGCCTCACCAACTCATCACATTGGAAACCAAATTCAGGACTTCTCCAAGAACTAGTGTACACACTAGGCTATGCTTTAGTAATAGGTAGGACCCAAGCCTCGTGTCTCTAGTCCAGTGGAGTTCCGGTGGCTCTCCTCAGGACCTTGTGACAAAAGTATCTGGGCTCCTTCCATTGTGTGCCTACCTGTCTGGTACACTTTCTGAGGTCATTTCAGAGGGGGAAAGAGGCCTGGGAGGTCACCTGGAGTGTTTTAAAGACTAGGCCTGTCAGTACTTTATCTCATCCCTACCCACATTCCATTGGCTATAACTCAGTTGCAAGGCCCCCAAAACCTGTTGATTCTACCTCAATGGCACCTAAACATTTTCCTTCTTTTTCATTCCCACTCTCACTCTTCTTTCACAGATACAGTAAGATATCTTTCATCTGTACCACCAAAGTAGTTCCTTAAGACGGCTTCCTGCGTTATATCTCTCTTTCTTCCCATCCCTGAATATATGTCCCCTGCACTGCTGCCAGGTTTCCCTGTCACAGACTGATCTTGTTCTTCTTACCGAACACAGTTTCCATGGGAAGCCTGCAGGGCAGGGCTGTGCGCCTTGCCTGGCGCTCAGGTGCCATCCGCTGCCCACGCACTCACCCAGGCTATCTCCCAGGAGACCTACTCACGTATAATTCTATTTGGCTTAGCTGGATCAATCGTTTTCCTAGAAATGTCCTTATTTTACACACGGTCTCACATTAGTCAATGTTTTTTCATCTTTTGAAAGCCTACCCATTATGCAAGACCCAACCTACGTGTGTCCCTTTCTCTTTCAAGTGTCTTTTGATTCACCTGGCGGGAATGAAATGCTCATTCCAAAGGGCTCCTAATGCACATTTCAAAAACTCTTTTCACTCTATTCTGAGGGATGCTTAAAGTTAATTTTGTATGGACCATCTCCTTGACTTGACTTCTTGTACCTTACAGACCTGCAGTAGACACCAATTTTCTTATTATTTTTTTTTTGAAAACTGTCTTTGTAATTTATTTCAGCTCATCATGGGGGTACAAAAGCTCAGGTTATATACATTGTCCATGTCCTGCCCATCCCCCTGAGTCAGAGCCTCAAGCATGTCCATTCTCCAGACAGTGCACCTGGCACTCACCATGTAGTCATACCTCCATCCCCTCCTCCCACCCCCCCATCTCAGTCTGATATCCAATTGGTATCCTTCCCCGATGTGCATTTAGGTGATGATCAGGGAAACCAATTTTCTGGTGAGTACATGTGATGCTTGTTTTTCCATTCTTTGGATACTTCACTTAATATAATGGGTTCCAATTCTCTCCAGGAGAACCAAAGAGATGTCGTATCACCGTTATTTCTTATAGCTGAGTAATACTCCATAGTATACATATACCACAGTTTACTAATCCATTTGTGGATTGATGGGCATTTGGGTTGTTTCCACATCTTTGCGGTGAATTGTGCTGCTATAAACATTCGGGTACAGGTGTCTTTGTTATAGAATGACTTTTTTTCTTCTGGGTATATGCCCAATAATGGGATTGCTGGATCGAATGGTAGGTCTACTTGAATCTGTTTAAGGTATCTCCATATTGCTTTCCACAGGGGTTGCACTAGTTTGCAGTCCCACCAGCAGTGTATGAGTGTTCCTGTCTCTCCGCATCCACACCAACATGTGTTGTTTTGGGACTTTTTGATAAAGGCCATTCTCACCAGAGTTAAGTGATCAACACCGACCTCAGTGCATTGAATATCATAGATATGCAAGATATGTTTAGTATATTAACTAATTTGTAAAACTTTTAGCAACTGATAGGAATTAAACATACTATACAATTTCAAATATAAGATTATTTAGTATATTTTTTTTATAACAGGACACAAAATTCTTTGAAAAGAAGTTTTTGTTGCATCAAATGCTAAAATTATCTTTATATCAGGCAAATTATAAAAGTATGCTGAAGATGGAAAATGGTGAGGGCCTTCTCATTTCCTTTAAAGTCTGAAAGCCCTAATGACCAAAAACATCTGGGGCTTTAAATAAGGAAACATTCCAATAGCATTCACATACAGTATTTAATCCCGAACCATTCTCTTCATCTACCTTTGCTCTGCCTAATACATTTTTGCTTTTCTCTGTTTCTTACCAAATGCTTCTGGCTTTCAGACCTATTGGCTACTTCTGGCTCCATTTCTCTTACTCCATTCTCCCAAATGCGTGACCTTCTCCTGGAGTCCTTAGCAAAATACTTTCTTAGATGGGTCTACTAACTATATATGGCTTTATTTCTTCACTGGCTTACTGTTTATTTAGATGCAAATCTATTTTTTGGAGCAAAGTGAGGAAAAAATAAAGGAATAAAGGTGTATTAAATAGGATGTTTGGGGCTACAACCAGAAGCAAGCTCTAACTCAAACAGATGTAAACAATACGGGGATTATTAACTCTTGTAATAAAAGTCCACAGATGGGATGAACTCCATAACTGCTTTTTAGTAATTCTCTTGGCTCAGTCCTTATCTGTGTTTGCTTCATTCTCAGGCCAGTACGAAATTGGATGTGGTAATTCCAGGCATCACGGTAGGTATGACAATATTAAAAGAAAGAAGGAAACTGTTTGATCTTGTGTTTTCTGATTGAACAAAGAAAACGTCTCATAGAGACTCCCCATGTGACTTTACTCTTGTTTCATTGGCGGGATTGGATCACATGCTATTTATAAACCACCAAGGGAAATGAATTACCCTAATTCATTAAAACTAATAATTTGAGATAGAATAAATTTTTAGGGATCAGCCACAATAATTACTACAAAAGAGAAGGCAGAGAGGAGGGAGGAAGGGAAAGAGGGGGTCAGAAAAAGCAAACTGAAATTAATCCTCTCACTTGACATAATTGGTGTTTCAAAGCATCTCAGTTGGTTCTCTAGATTTCAGAGAATCTTAGGTGGGAATTGAACTTCCAGGCCCTCCATCAGAGGGAATAAGATCTCTGGAGGTTCATCCCACACTTGACTGTTCCAGTCTTTAGGGTATTCATGTCACCTTTGCTCACACATCACTGGCCAGAGCTGATCACATGGCTCAACTTAACCATGCATAGCGGGTGGCAGGAAGTTCAAATCTACCACATGCCTGGGAATTGGGAAGCTAGAAATATTTGATGAACAACTTTAATGACCATTATAGTCCACAAAATATTCAGCCCATTCAAACAACCCAAAAATCTTAGTGACTGAGATTAGTGACAAGAGAGGTCTATTTCTCACTCCTACCGCATGTCCATCACAAGTTGGCAGCAGCATTTTCCTCCTTGAAGTCATCAAAGACTCAAGCTAACTGAGGCATTATCTCAACAGATGTTTTCATGATCACCATAGCAAGAGAAAGAGAATGTGGCAAGCTGTGCACTAGCTTTTAAAACTTCTGTCTGGAAATGACTCTAGTCACTTCCACCCACATTTCATTGGCAAGGAAAGTCACATGGTCATGCCAAAAGAGAGAGCAGAAGTGCAATTCTTTTCTCTGCCCAGAAAGCAGAGAACTGAACTATCTGGTACACTGCACATATGCATAACCTCCTACTTTCTCTACTTCTATTTCCTCAACACGACATTTTGGGTTTTCCCATAACTTCTCTGGTCGTTATCAAATGACAAATAGTCTCTGTCTTTTGTTGGCAGACAGTTCAGTCTAGTGTAATATCAGAACTCCAAACTCCATCTAGTTTAAAATCTTAGCACATATCCAGTTGTGTCCTGCACTGGGTTTGGAAGACTTCAGGGGACATGTGTATATGAAGGATGGGGCATGATCAGCTTTTTCTCTTTCTAAATATACTTCCACCCCCACTCATTACTGACCCATTCTTTGAACAAATGGTTATTTAAGCACCTAGTCTACCAGACACTGATCTAGCTGCTTAGGATACGGCTATGAACAAAAAAGACAAAGTTTTCTATTTTTATCAAGCTTATATTCTACTACAAGTAAATTAAATATGCAACACTAGAATGATAACTTCTAGAGTAAAGAACATAGTAGTAAAAGTGGATAGGAAGTGTCAAGGAAGTGCTATTTAGGTAGAGGTGTCCAGAAAAGATGACACGTAAGTAGAAACGGCGGTAAAGGAATGGAAAAGCAGAGGAAGAGTTTCCAGGACAAAGAGGACACTCGCTTACCAATTGTCCTGCCAGACTCAGGAAGCCTTTTCCAGTGTGTCTCATCTACTCTGCCATCAAAGGGCAACAAGCCAACCACAGCCTCTCACCTTTGGACTGGAGTCAAAATACTGGTTCCTGTGTCCTCCAGTCTTTACTGCAGATGTAAAGCCCTGCAAATAATTCTCTTGAAGCTTCACTCATTCTGAGGTGAGGAGGAAGCATAACCCTCCCTTCCCTTATTGGCTGGTGGAAAGAGAAGTTTGTAGCACATTGATAATTCCTTGAGAAGATATTCTCCCTACAAACCTCTCCAAATTTCAGTTTATTCTTTGCCTTCTCTTATACAGACTGGAAGAGAGTGAAGTGTTAATTCTGGAAGAAAAAGCTTCTCACGCTTCTCACTCTTAGCTAGTCCTGCAGAAATATTCCACTACTTAGCTTTATGAGGTGGGATACTCATCACTCATATGCAGAAACCCCAAGTCTTTAGAAAAGTTAAATTTAATGTCTTCTTATCACTGCAAGCACAAAGTTGCATCTAGAATAAAGCAAGCGAGGCATCTAGGGCACTACATTTACGGAGGAGTTCCCTCTCAGGGACATGCAAGTACATGTTTGGCACTTCATGATCGATAGCGGATACTGAGTACTTTCTTAAACTGTGTTCCCCACAAGCTTCATGTGCCCCTAATTCCAACCCTAACCCCTAATCCTAACCCCAACCCTAATCCCAATCTTGACAAGTGAACAGAAACCAACTGAAGTTAATTTAGTTCAGAAAAGTATTTATCAAAAAGACATTTGTTTGAATAACTGATAGAATCACAGAGTGCTGGGGAAACAGGAGTGGAGGCTTCACAGTGAGGAACACAGCCCCAAATCATGCCACAGGTCCAGTGTCAGCATCTCTGCTTACACTGCTGGACAGACATGTCCAAGCTTGAATGTCCACCACTGTAGAACTGGACATCACACAGGTCCACCATAACCATGGTCCCTGCCATCTCTGGAAAATGGATTTAATCAGTACTGCTGCTGGTGCCCCCACTCTTACCAAAACTGCCCTATCACTTCATTAGCTTCTTAGTCAAATTTGGAAGCAAGTGATCTGAATGACAAAAAAAATCTAGGTCTTGTGTCCAAGATGCAATGAACTCAGAGAAAGTGAGTATTTGCTATGTTTAACTTCCATACTGAGAATGGGTTTGGATTCATTATATGGGAGATTCCCCAAATATATGTGAATTCAGATCTTAGACAGCCAAACACTAATGGCAAGTGGAAATCATTTAACCAATCAATACTATAAAATAATTGGAAGTTCAGGGAGGTCTATGAAAAAAATTGGGGTTAATAAAGAATAAAGGAAGGGAGATCTACTTGAAATACAGTGGCCAATGAGGGACATAAGCTGTGACCTAAAGGGAAGGAAGGATCAGGCTATGGAAAGATTGGTTATAGGCAGAGAAAAGAACAAGGTAAAGGTCCCTAGAGTGGGAAGGAGCTTGGTGTGTTCATGCACTAATAATAGCTGGTGCATGAGTGGGGGATAGGAAAGGTAGTACACTGTGAGGTTGAGGTACGGACAGAATCAGACTAAGCAGGGCCTTTAGGCTGTGATTAGAAGTTTGTATTTTATTCCAAATACAATGGGAAATCATTGTAAGCTTTCAATACGGGGAAAATTTTCCATTTTTTAAAGAGACTCACTTTTTCTGATGTCTAGAGAAGGAATTGGTATGGGAAGAGTTAGGTCAGAGATATCACTTGGGAGGGTGTTGTGGTATTCCAGGGGAGAGAAAGTGGCCCCAAATAAAGATATGACAGCAGAGGTGGGGATAAAAGTTTGAATCAGACATGTATACTTGGAGACAGAATCAATGACTTGAATTTAGTAAGTCAGAGGGGAAAAGGGAATCATGGATAATTGTTAGGTGTCTGAACTGGGTAATTAAATGGGTACTTGTAAGTTTCACTAAGATGGGGAAATGGAAACCAGGTATGGTGGTAAAAGCTCAAAAATTCTATTTGGAACATGCTCAGTTTGCAATGTTAATATGTCATCAAAAGGCAAGGCTTCTACTCAAGCTGTGAAAGTATCTCAAGAGTTGCAACAAACTAATTTACAAATATTTCAAGTAAAACCTGTATGAAACATCTCATGACTTTTGGAGTCCAGAAACATCCTGCTGGCTTTTGTGTTTTTTGTCTTTATTTTTTAAAAAAAATAACCAAATGTTCAGACATACAGAAAAGTACAGGAATAAAAACTTACAAGACACCTGTATATCCACCATCCAGATTTAACAAATGTTAACATTTTACTATATTCACTTCAGATCTTTTTTTAAAGTAAATAACACAGTACACACACAGCTCTGCTCCCTCACTCTATCCCTCTATAACTGAATGATGCCGTTTATATAACATTCTAAAACAAAGCAATTGTATGTATGCTGCACAACTCGTCAAATTATAAAAACAAGCACGCCAGGACACGCCAACAGCAGAATATATTTTTTTGTTTTTCTAATTTACATTAAATGTAGCACAATCCCCAAAAGTAGGGGATCTAAGAAATTACACCTCGGTCATTTTAGAGTGTGGCTTTCCCTCTCACTTGAAATCTTACAGGAAATCCACTGCCATGGCAACCCAGGGGCAGTGGAGGGAACCTCTAGCTTTTAGTTCATTGGAGTCCCTTTTGAGATGTTCATTGCCTGAATCTATACAGACCCCTTGAAAGCAGGAAGGCTGAATCTTTGTAGCATCCACTCCCTTATGCCAAATGTGCCCCCAGAACCTACAAGACAGCTTCCAGTGCCACCAACACCTGTGCCGAGGCCCAGCACCTGCATAGCCACCTCATCAGAGCGTCCAGACCTTGGCACACTTAGCCCTCAACCTCCCAGGTTCAGGGAATGTATTTCTTCCCAAAGTTAGACCTCCTTTCTGCTCCTTCGACATTGCCAATCTCCAGCTTTGGGGCAATATATTTCTCAGCCACCAGCTTAACATGTTAAAGGCTTCTTAACTTTCTCTTAGGGTAAGGGATGCCAGCATTTAGGACAATAAGCTCTATCAACCCTCAAAGGAAAACACAAAAACATCTTTCCTTCTTTCCCAGTGAGCTTATAAGCTATGCTCAAGGCAAAATGCCATTCTTTTCTCAAAGGGGTTTTCGCACTTAAAGGTTTCCTCCTGGAACAGGGGCCTGCTGGCCGCACTCTCCCACCGAGCTGGCCTGCACTCTTCTCTGCAGTCACTCCAGAGGGCTCTTCGCTCTACAGCCGTTTTTTGCCCTCTTAAGGAATGGTGTAGACATGCTGGGCTTCCGGCTATTTTCATCACTTACTACTCCGACATCCATTCCAGCCTCTTCCTTGCGTCTTGATCTCTTAATTCCAATCATTTCCTCTTCTCCTCAGAAATGTCCTCTTTTTTTTTCTTTTCCTGCCTTTTACTTCATGGGTGAACCCAAAATATTACCTGATGAATAAAAGGCTGTTTCCACCATAACAGAATAAAAATAATAAAATAAATAAACTTTTAAGTATCAATCGTATTGCCCACACACCCCTCACAAAAAGAATATGAAACCAATCCTTTAAGCTAAAGCCAGTGATGGAGCTGAAAAATCCATTTTCAAATTTCTGCCAAATCTTCCTACACCTATATCCTCATACGCTTCCTAATTAAACCTGCTTTTCTCAAATAACAGCCAAGCAAAAGAACATAAGAACATGATTTCTTACTTAATTTCACCATTAGAATATGTACAGTTTGCGAAAAAAAAAGTACTTAATTCATTGAAAAGCTGTATTACAGGATTTTGCAGAGTAGATTAGAGACCTACCCACCACTTTTAGCATTGTTTCTCTGACATAATGAGTTCCAAGTTTCACTGGGAAAGAAATTTTAGCAAAGTAACCCATTTGGTGACTCTACACACACGAAGTTAGGCAATAAAAACAATTTATAGTCCATAGTATGGAAATATTTCCATAGTATGGAAATATTTAATTTTCCTGGAAATATTTCTTTTATTTCAGGATAATTGTTTTATTTTAATTACTAGAGAATTACTTAAAGGCTCTTTTCTGTAACTCTTTCACTTACAGGGCAAATACTTATTGAGAACATATTTAGGGTATCCAGAACTAAGTAAACAAGACAGGCATATTTAAGGTACCCAGAACTAAGTAAACAGTTTTTTATAAACTACTTCTTTTCTTTCTTTCTTTCTTATTTTCGTGCCCAAAGTTGCTAAAAAATAGACTATTTAATTACTCTTAGACTGAATTCAGAAAAAGAAATTCGTAACTACTGAAATTCCCACATATTTGAAAGCTTTTTAAAAATCAGATAAATTCATTTTTGTATCTCTCATGCCTAGAATATGCATGGCACACAATAGGCATGCAATAAATATTTGAGAATGGAAAATTATCTGTCTAAAATACTTTTAGATATAGCCCTGTCTGAAGGGAAAAAAAAAAAAGATAATTCACAATCTCTTCAAATCCTTAGATTGTATTTTCTCAGCAGCATGGTGGTATTCCACGTTCCCTTTTTCCCACACTCTCCCAACCCCAAATCCCTAAAAGGCTGAATTCAGGAAGGCAGGACTGGACAAATCAAATGCCTCATTAAGAATGCCTGAAGAAATATGCCTAAAGATGAAATTATAGCTCTTAGACCAGCACTCAAAACCCTGGAATAAAAGAAAAGAGAGGAGGAGGAGGTGGGGGAAAAATTATGCGATTTGACCGTGGTTCCTTATCCAGCAAATGTTTCTAAAAGCTACTAACTACTAATTGTGGTAAAGGTTTTTAAGCCGGGAAATGGTGAGTCTCTTTCTCTTCCCCTGACGCTCTGTAATTCATGTGCAGTTTAGGATGGCACTATGTCTTAAATACAATAATATTTTAGAGAAATTTGAACACTCTAAGTTAACAGGGTACACCAATTTGGAGCCATAAAAGAGATGCAACTCCAGAGATTTCAAATAATTTAATAAGACGTTACCATTTTTCTAAAGTTCTGTGGTATTTTTTTTATCAGCCTAAAAAGCTCTACCATGTGGCCTAATTCAAGGCTTGCAGGCAGGAAAAATTACTGACTTCATTATGCCTGCCTGGTGCTCTCCAGTAAAAGCGTTCAGCATCTGGCGTTCTCATTCTAGGAGGCTCTGTAGAAAGCTTTTGCCCTGACAGATCTCCACTGGCTTCTTAGGAAAAGCAATGGAGAGAAGGAGGTTATGTTCTATTGTGTACCAGACTCAGAAGTTTGTGTCCCTGCCACCTCTCTTTGCCTTACAAAAGGCCCACAGCAGGGCCCAGTCACACCCGAGTCATAATGGCCCTTGGGCCACTGAATGACATTCAGGGCCTGTTGAAGAGAGATTAATGTTTATTATTATTGCCATTAATGGTATTGCTGTTATTGTTGTTATTATCCATTGCTTATTGGAAATGAGCATTCTGTGGTCTTTTGAAACATTCCACTGCTTTCCCTGCAGTGTGTTGAACAGCCGGTTGCTTATCTACAAGGGAACAAAGAGTAAAAGCAAAGCCATCATTTTCCCTGCACTTCTCTGGTGTAGCTGGACTTGTGTTTTTCTTTGCTAAGATGAATAAGAAGGCAGGAAAGAATGCTGCATTAGCTAGGGTGAAGCTGGCTTCTGTGAGAGAATAATCCCCCCACATCTCAGTGGCTTCATGTAATACAAGTTTATTTCTCACTCATCTACAATCTAAGCTAGGTATTATTTAATACGAGTGAGCAGACAAGACTTTTCCAAGCACTGACCAACAGGTTCAAGTGCCTTCCATCTCAAAGCTACCAAGTTGACCTTGGTGACTGACTCCATTCCAGCCAGCTGAGTGAGGGAAAGACCATGCATGGAAGGTCTTGAAGTTGCACACTACTTCTAGTCACATTGTAATGGCCCAACTGGACCACAGGGAATCTGGGAAATGTAGTCTAGTAAGCAGCAAAGACAGGATTATAACCTGAGCAACCTTACTTTAGAGACTTGTTCTTCAAGTGCTGGGGTGTCGGGTTGGGTCAAGGTTCATGGGGGTTCTAGGTAGCCTTCCCTGAGAAAGTGACATATATGTGGGTAGATAGCACAGTGGGAGCGAATCAAATAGCTCCTTGCAAGTTGGACATACCTGGAGTTTTTATAGTACTCCTTATTGTTTCAGGAAATTAAGTATACGCTCTCCTAAAAGATAAGCTCCTTTTAAAGCAACTTTTACATTTCTGGTGGGGAATGGTGCAGCTGGACAGAGAGCAGATACTCAAACACCGATATGTTTTATCTGTAGCCATTGAATTTCTTCAGCAGAAAAAACTCAAATAGTCTACCTGGAGGTATACAACTGCTGCCTGGGATCTGCTTGCTCTAGTAGGAAGTAGGGAGGTCAACTCTTCCAAATATAGATTTTCATCCAATTTCCTCCTGTTTTTTAGTCCCACAAATCACTCCTGCATGCCACCTTATTGATGCATCTGAGCTTGTAGTGTACATCATCTCCCCTTTTTTCTGTATCCCTCTCTGCAAAAAAACTCTAAGTTGTGTCTTCTTCCACTCTACCTTATCATCCACACACTTCCTTATGTTTTCTGTCTCAAGAATTTGTATTAGCATATCTTAACTGGTAATACCTCTCTCCTCTTTATTCTTACAGATTTAGATAATATTTTTAAGAATATAGATTCCTTGGCTTAATACTTGAAAATTCAGATAAAGTAAATCTGAACTGGAATCTGTGTCTTTCTATTTTATATTATTAAAAACATGTTAAAATAAAAATATAGAAAGTATAATATATAGAATCCTATATAGCAATTGCACATATTTAACATTTACAAAGACTTGAGATTTTTTTCTTGCTGAAGTATTTTAAAGCAAGTCCAGATATTATGTCATTTTGTCTACCAGTTTTCAGAGTGAAAGCACCCACCCACTACCCAATGCAATGAATGAAAAGTGATTGCAAGAAAGTATTCACTATAAACTTCCAGAAAGAACAAGTCACATATCAATGACTAAAAACCAGAATGACACTAGACTTTTCATTAACAATACTGGAAGTATAAAGACAATGGAAAACATCTTTAAAATTCTGGAGAATAACAATTTCTAACACAACTTTTGTGCTCTGTCAATTATCAATTATGTGTAACAACAGAATAAAGATATCAGAAATAGAAACAATTGAAAAACATACCTCCAATATTTCCTTTCTCAGGAAGATACTTTAGGGTGTGTTCTATCAAAACCAGAACACTGGAAAATAGCATTATACCTAAAATAGAGCATCACACCCAAGAGAGAGACAAAATTGTCATTGGATGAGAGTGATGAGAAGTCCCAGAATGACAGTGTGCTGGTCCTAAAGAAAAACATTAGAGAAAGATTAGGATTAGAGAAAGATAATGGATGATTCCAGGAGGGAGATATAGACTATATAAAGGGTAAGAAAAATTTTAAAAATTAAAAATAGATAAAATATATGATTCATTTGACCAGTGCAAAAAATATTGAGAGCATGGAAAAGAATTAGCAACAGGTGCAAGCAAAGCAAGAACATGAATATATGATACAAATATTCACTTAAGGAAAATAAAACTGATACAAATAAGAAAATGGAATTATAGTGCACCTCTTGATCTTGTAGTAAAGAATACATAGATAAATACTAAAATGTAAACAATGGACATTTATTTGATACCTTAATAAGGGAAAAAGGAAACAGGGGACATAAATCCTTATCTATTATATAAATTCAGCAAATAATGTACAAAATTGAAAAAATCAGGAAATCACTGTAGAAACATGTTATTAGAAAATATGAAATTAAATGTAAAACAACAACTATTAGGGATTGAAAGTGGTTGCCTCTGAGCACAAGTGTATTGGTGGGGATGAGATAAAACACTGCCGGCTTTTGTTATAAGCTTTGTGGTTCAATTTATCTTTAAAAATATACGTAAATAAAAAAAAGGAAAATCCTCACTCTACATTTTAAATTGCCACCTGATTCAACAGCCTCTCAACACTTAATATGAGGAAACCATACTAAGAGGATCTTTTCTACTTGAAGCAACAAAATGGAGGCTGAGAAAACTAAGAATATAAGAAATTTATATTACAGGCTCACACCTGTAATCCTAGCACTCTGGGAGGCCAAGGTGGGAGGATCCCTGAGGTCAAGAATTTAAGGTTGCTGTGAGCTAGGCTGATGCCCTCTACCCAGAGCAACAGAGCAAGACTCTGTCTAAGAAAGAAAGGAAGGAAGGGAGGGAGGGAAGAAGAAAGGAAGGAAGGAAAGGAATTGCCCCCTTGAATGGAGCTACTTTGAAAATGTTTAATGCAGGCAGTGGGACTGTAGGTTCTTAGGAAATGGAGAGTAGAGCATGACCGAGTGCTGAATAGAGACAAGAGTAAAGCAAGATCACGATGGAGCCACATGTGCTATATTTAAGAACTCCATTTGATGACCTTTGTACAAGAGGATTTTAGTGTGGTGGGAGAGGTGGGAAGCCGGTCACTGTGGACAGAGATTCAA
Source organism: Lemur catta (assembly GCF_020740605.2). NCBI lineage: Eukaryota > Metazoa > Chordata > Mammalia > Primates > Lemuridae > Lemur > Lemur catta. Next base: position 160,921,163 of record NC_059128.1, read on the forward strand.
ATGAGAAGACAATGAACAGAATACTTTTTAAAAAATTGTAGGAAAGATCAAGCAGGAAATAGAAGAGAATTTAAGGCCAAGTAACATAGTTTGTTTGTTTGCTTATGATATTTAAAATAGAAGAGGCTTGAGCTTGTTTCCATGCTGAAAGAGAAAGAAAAAGCATAGAAGATTCTGGAAAGAAGGAGGTATTTTAGGAGGTAGAAGGAGATAAAATCAAGGGCTCAGGAGAAGTGGTTAGTTTTTAAGTGGTTTACAGCCACAGAAGGGTCTGATCACCTCTCTTACACATTTTCTCTCTCTCATATTTTCTTCTATAACTTTGATTTTTTTTGTTTCCTGATCTCAATTTACCAATAAATTTCAGTATCAGTATTTTAGCCAACAAAAGTTTCTACTTTTACCCGTTATGAAGACTTTTATTTTATTCCTGCTGCAATGGAGGAGTCTTACTTTTTTGTTGTTATTTTTGGGTTTTTTTGCTTATGTTGATATAAGGCAAAATACTGTCTTTTATTAGTCATGCAATCAGTATAGATCCTAAAACAATTCCAAACATTAGGCACTTACGAAAGTGATTATATTATGGGAAGGTTGTTAGTAACATGGCTGAGAGACAGGAGCTCTATTTGTATTGAGATCTGCATACATCTAGCCATTTGATTTTGATATATGATAAAAGCAATTTTGACAAAGATAAGGTAGACATATCCTGGTCTAATACTAGTTGGTTTCTACTGTAAGGGGTAATCAAATTGACAATACAAAATTTAATCACACTTAAACTTCTTTTACTGATTGGCCGCCACCATCACCACCATCCTCCTATAAGACTATCCTCAACCTTTTTCCAACTCACAGTTAATATCTCTCAAAAATACAACCATAATAACTTTTTTACAGATATCACCTCCAAAAGGATATGACTAGCTCCAAAATCCTTATTTATTTTTCATAGCAAATTTTAACAGAAAAGAAGAAAACATCAGAGATAAATAAAACCAGATCACACTAACCATGCATGCTACCATCTACAATTTATTGCTATGGCTGTTTTTCCTTTGATCTGAAGACCCTCTGAAATTTCCTAATAGCCTCCTTATGTGTCCCCTTTAATTCATAAGTCTATTTTAATGCCCAAACCTTGCAAGCTTTATATAAAATGTGTCAGGATGATGTTGCTACTTACTGAGTTTTGGAACTCAGAATCAAGAACATCATAAGAACAGTCCAATGACTGTTCTTTGAAATGTTCCAAATAATCAGGAGATAGGTTGTGGATGGACAATAAATAACACATCTATTCCCATCTCTACTCTCCACAATAGCCCAGTCCAAAACATCACAAACAAATATAATGTTTTCACCCTCTGAGTCTGGACATGGAGTTAGAACCCTTCTCAACTAAAAACTACAGTTAACTGCTCCAATTAGCTGAAGATAGCACTCATGATAAAATTATTTGCTACAGGTAATTTAGATTGTGAAACAAAAAGATTTGGGTACTTCTGTTTCTAGATACATGGAAGACTAGGTAAAAGGACTGACACTCCTACTAAAAATGACAATATTATACATGAAGGATAGAAAAGCATTCATGATTTGACAAAAGAATGTGAAAATTTCAGGCTTAAAGTTGATAGAAGCAAGAGCCTAGAAATATAAGAAAAATATAAGAATAAAATGTAAGAGATATAAGAAAAAAATATTAAAAACGCACCAAAACCAGTTTTCATCTTGACGTCATTTACCAAACAAGGCACACTTACCAATTGGGTTTTTACAATCCAGCGTGACTTCAGGGACAGAAAACAAAGCTCAAAACCTATTGAGGTTGAGAAATCTACAAAGAGATTTCCACACTGGGTCCAAAAAGGCTTACACACTTAATGTGATAAAACTCTATCCACTTCAAAGCATCTAAAATATTGCCTGTCTTAAATCTTTGTGCTAAGTGAAAATGGAACATATAAGTCCTGAGAATTCATAATCACAATTCAGCTGTTAAGAGTTTAGAGCCTGAGTTCCTACTACAGGTGACCTGAAAAACTTCAAGTGAAGATTCAGTTTGAAGTGGTCCTGGACTGGTAATAGCTTAAATCACCTGACAAAAATAAATACAAATTCTCTACATAAGACACTATTTTCATCCTAGGCCTCAAAGAATTTCCAAAGATAAAGTTCCAAGGGAAATAAGCAACTTTCAATCAAAACTTACTAAATCCAAAACTTACTAAACTAGATATTATGGCATAAGAATGATAAGAAAAGCTAGTAGAATCACACACAAAATATACAATAAATATATTTTATAAGGTTCAAGAAAAAAGAGGCTTAAAAATATAGTAGCAAACAGATTTGTAAATAGCCAAACAGAACTTCAACAAATTAAAAATAAAATTTAAATTATATTCTTAATGGATACATTTAATAGCAGAATCAACAAAACCAGCAGAGGTTACAAGAGACAAAAACTAGCACATAGAAGATAGGACAAAATACATTATCCAGAATGCAAACCACAGAGACAAAAATATGAGGGAAAAAGAGGTTAGCATAAATGGAAAATAGAGTGAGAAGTACTAATATATGTCTAATTGGAGTTCTAAAAAATGAAAAAATGAAGAAAGAAAATAGTACAGAAGCAATATCTAAACACATAATGACTAAGAACTTTCTAAAACTGATATAGTCACCAATCTGTTTGCTAATGAACAAATCTATGAAAGAAAAGAGAAATATATACTTAGATATGTTATAGTATATCTGAAGAACATCAATAAGAAGATCTGAAAAGTAACACAATAGGAAAGACACAGTACCACTAAAGATTTCTAAGAATCGATTGAAGCCAAAAGCCAAGGAATTTCATTTCGAATTTACTGAGAGGGCATAACGATCAACCTAGAATTCTATACTGAGCAAAAGTGTCTTTCAAAAATTAAAATAAAATAAGAGCATTTTCAGTCTCCCCCATAAGAGAAAATTCTAAAGGTCGTATTTTGGAAAGAAGGAAAATCATCCCAAAGAGAAAGTCAGAAACAAGAAGGAATGAAGAGCAAAGAAAATGGTATAAATGTAAGAAATCTAAAGAAATATCCATTGTATAAAACAACATAATTTATGTAGCACATACATCAGTAATGGTGGTATTGGAATTTAAATGTTCTAAGGCTTTTATATTGCTCTGGAGTTTAAGAATATTAATTAACTTTAGAATCTGATAAGTTAATTTTGTGTGTTAGAATTTCTAGAGTGCTAGCAAAATAATACAGCTAGATTATAAAACTTCCAAACTAATAGAGAAAAAAATAATTAACAGATAATCAATTCAAAATAAAGCAATAAAGTAAAGAAAATTAAACATATAAAATTAAACAGGATGAGATATGGGACAATATAATCTAAAATATAACATATCAATAATTACAATAAGTATAAATGGAATAAATGTTTCAATTAAAAGTTATTTTAAACATATCTATCTTTATGCTATTTATGATATTCACTCAAAATATAAAGTTACAAAAAGTTTGAAACTAAAAGGAGAAAAAAATATATCAATATTTAAAAAAGAAATATTGTATAATTATATTAATATCAGATGAAATAGGCTTCAAAGCAAAAAGCATTACTAGATTTAAATGGAGATGGTCACAGCATAATGTTAAAAAGTTTCAGTTCACCAGTAAGACATAAGATGTTAAATTTGAAAGCACCTAGTAACAAAGTCTCACATTATATAAATAATATGATAGGGAAGTAAATCTGCCCTCAAAGAGGGAAAATTTTTATACTTCTCTTAGTAACTGGTAGGCCATCCAGACAAAAAATACACATGTGAATAACAAATTGGTTGAAATGAACATATATTAAGATCTGCAACCAATATCTATACAAACAATATTTTTTTTCCTGTGTGACATTTATAAAATTTGATCATGTACTAAATTATAAAGCAGGTATAAACAAAGCTCAAAGGATTGAAATAAAACAATACATTCACTTTTCACTATGCAATTAATCTAGAAATCAATAATCAAATGATAACTATGAAAACCCCATAAGTTGGAAAGTTAAGGAACGTACTTCTAAGTTAACCCAAGGGTCAAAGAAGAAATTATGGATTAAATTAGAAATTATTTGAAATGAAGAAATTAAAAGCACTACCTATTAAAATCTGTTGGATGCAGCAAAAGCAGTTTTTAGAGGAAAATGTATTGTCTTAAATGCTTACATTGGAAAATAAAAGTTAAAGAGTAATGAGATAAGATTTATCTCAAGGAGTTGACAAACACAATGAAATTAAAAGAAAAGGAATAAAAAAAGATAAAAGTAGAAAATAACAAAACCAAACAAAAGAATCTATAATGGAATGGATCAAAGAAACCAAAAAGTGATTATTTGTAAAGATTAACAAAATGTAAAAAATCTCTGTTCAGATTTATTAATAAAAGAGAAGGCACAAATAAACACTATCAGAAATGAAAGGAAGGCATAACTACACATACTGCAAATATTAAAAAGATAACTTTAAGACAAGAAGTTAAAAAAATAGATCAAATTCCAAGAACAAAATTTAGAAGAATTTAAAAGCTTGAATTGTCCATTAATTAAAGGAATTGAATTAGTAGTATAAAATATTCTCATAAAATAACTGCAATCCCAGGGTTTTTTTCTTTTTTGGAATTATTGAAGTATAATTTGCATAGAGTAAAAGAGTAAAATTCATACTATTTAGGTATACAGTTTAATGAGTTTTGACAGGCACAGTCATTTAACTATCACCACAATGACAATGTAGAATATTTTCATTACCCCCAAAATTTCCCTTATATGCCTTTGTAATCCACTCCCTTCTCCCAAATCCAGTTCCTGGCAACCACTGATTTGATTTCTGAACCTACAACTTTGTCTTTTTCAGAATATCATATAAATGGAGCCATATAATATGTAGCCATTTGTCTGACTTTTGTCATTTAGTATAAATGTTTGGAGATACTTCTATGCTGTTGTGTGTATCAGTGATCCATTCCTTTTTAATACTGAATATGCCACTGTATGGATGCACAATTTGTTTATCCACGCACTAGTTGATGAACAATTGGATTGTTTCCAGTTTTTTGGCAATTATGAAAAAAGATTCAATAAACATTTTCATACAGTTCTTTATGTGAACATATGTTTTCATTTCTCTTGGGTAAATACTTAGGAATGGGATTGCTGGGTTATGTGGGAAGTGTACGTTTAACTTTGTAAGAAGTTGCCAAAATGCTGCTCAAAGTGGCTGTATCAATTTGCATTCCCACTCGCAGTTCCTGTTGCTCCACATCCTTGTCGGCACTTGGTATGTCATTTTTAAAAAAATATTTCACCTATTCTAATAGACATGTAGTGGTCAAGCCTACATGATTTTACTGAAGAATTCTACTAAACAGTCAAGGAACAAGTAATTTCAACAATAAACAAAATCTTCTAGAGAAGAAATCAATAAAGACATACTCTTCAATTCATTTTATGAGACTTAACATGACCTTACTGCCCAAATGTGACAAGGATCAAAAAAAAAAAAAAAAAAAAGCACATGACAAAATCATTCATAATAGATGAAAATATTTTATATAAAATATTAGCAAATTGAATCCAGCAATATATAAGAAGATAAAATACATGACCACATTAAGGTTATCTCAAGTTTGTGAAGGTGTTTTAACATTAGAAAATCAGTTTATATAAATTAACATAGTAACCAAATAAACCATTATATAATTATATCAATAAATTCTGGAAAAGCCTTAATAAAATCAGCATTAATTCATATTTAGAAAAGAAACATAGAAAACTAAGACTAGAAATGACCGTTTTATAAAAACCAGATGAAGAATGTGTGCAAACAAGGTACAGTGAACAACATGCTTAATGGTGAACCATTGTAGGCATTCTATTTAAGATTTGGAACAAGACAAGTGTGTGGGCTATCACTGCTTCTGTGTGACATTGTACTGAGGTCCTAGCTAGTAAAGAAAGGAAAAGGAAAAAATAATAAGGATCAGGGAGAATGAGTGAGAATTCATTTGAGTAAATTTCAATTGATGCATTAGTATGCAAATGGAATGCCTAATCTCTCACTGTCCAAGGATTTTACACAAAAAGAATGGGTACTCATGCAGATTTCTGACACTAGCGATTGTACCATGATGAAACAGTGATGAGTGATGGATAATATTAGGTTGTGGGTTTCTCTGTTCTCCTTTATTCCCCTATAACCATCATAGTCTGACTCTGCTGCACTATTATTCATTATGAGGCATTCAACAGGTTGCTGGAGGGAATTCATACATCAGACTGTGAAAGTAACGTAAAAAGACAAAAGAGGAAACCTTGCACTTAAAAAGGTGAACAGCGGAGGGTTTTGTTGTTGTTTGCTGTTACAGATTGAGTATCCCTTATCTAAAATGCTTGGGACCAGAAGTGTTTCAGATTTTGAATTTTTTCAAATTACCAGTTGAGCATCCCCAATCCAAAAATCTGAAATTAAAAATGCTTCAAGGAACATTTCCTTTGAGCATCATGTTGGCACTCAAAAAGTTTCAGATTTTGGAGCACTTCAGATTTTCTTACAGACTAGGGATACCTAACCTGTGTTTGTTTGCTTATTTGTTTGTAGTACTTTGGAATTTCTGAGGGTCTTAGAAAATATTAAAGTGCAAGTAAGTTTATAGAATCTTTAAAAATTATCATTTATTTAATATTCCATGGAAAATACCTCTTTGCCAATCAATCCAATTTCTATAGCCATGTTGGGTTATTGGAAAGATTCTTAATTTCTAAAATGACTATAGTCTCCAATCAGAATCCAGGGTTTGACAAGTATAAATGTGGCTATATGGACAATCAACTATCAGCAGCCTTTCAGATATTCTATATGAGTAGTTACAGTCATTTTAATGTGTATGATATTCAATATCCAATTTTTTTCACTTGTTTATTCAACAAATATAGATTGAATGCTTCTCTTGTGCCCTGAGAACACAGGTGTGAATAAAAGAGACAAAAATCCCTGTCTTCATGGAGATTGTTTCTTGATTAGAGAGAAATATTATAAGAAAATATATAAGAAAAATACAGAGAATGTCAGCTGATAACACATTCTATGAATGAAAATAAAACATGAAAGGGATGTAGAGAGTGCTGGGAGTGGGGCACGGAGTTTAAAAATTTTGAAAGCGTTTTCAGGGAAAGCTTCACTGACAAAATCAAATTTGAGCAAAGACCTGAAAAAGACTTTAAATTAAGTCATGCATTTCAGAAAACAGTCAAATATCAGAGAAACTAGGTATCAGTCAGTCATGCAAAGTTAACAATGTAACTGTGCATTTTGACACACCTGTAATTCAATTATTTGTGCCTCCAAAGCATTGAAATTGAAATTCCTCTACCATGGCCCTCTCGTCCATTAAGTGTTGCAGCACAAAACAAAAGGAAGTTCTTGAGACTAGGGATGGGACCTGGGGTGAGATTGGCAGAATGCATAGCAAAATTGTGCGACTGGTAATAAAGTTGGGACTATGCTCATATACTGGATCTTGTCTTAGATTGAAGATGCTCTATGCCTCTCTTTCAACTTTTTGACAGCAAACTGCTATTAGAAATACATAAAAGAAAAGCATTTAAGAGACTAAAAAGGCAGAAGCTACAACTGAAGTCTTAATATCTATGCATGGAGACACATATGTACACACATTTCCATTCACTGCCTTGGACTCATTCAAGTTCCTTCTATGAAACAGATTGTCTTAGTTTGAATTTTCCCAGAGCAGATATTGAGTCAAGGATTCAAGTACAAATAATTTATTAGGGAGATGATTCTAGGAAAATCCAGAAAGGGAATGGGACAATGAGAAAAAAGATAGTAAGCCAATAGAGGGTTATGGAACATGTCACTGGGTCAATTGGAGCTTAATTCCACTGGGTGACTGTGGGAGCCAATGTAGAACATATCCTCAGACTTATATCACCTAAGGGACAAAGGAGCTGGGGTGCTTATCTACCAACTTCTATCAGTCATTGGTTGAGGGATGCTCATGAGGGCATTGATTTCTAAGCACATCTGGCCACCCAATGTTCAAGCAGAAGGGTCTTCACCAAAGAAAGCACTCAGGCAAATAGTTGCAGATGCTGGCAGTTGGATGTTACATGGTGGGTCCAGAGATGTGCTGAGAGGATATGGGTACCAATAGGAACTGATACTCTGTTTTCAAAAAAAGGCTCTAGGATTAAAATACTGTTGACCACCCTGATCCTTTAACTGAGAATGTAACAAATATGTGGGGAGTAACCATTATGCATTGGGCACTGGGGACTATAATAAGACTATGAAGACTTGGCTCCAGTACTCATTGAGGTACTAAATATTGGGAAAACAAATAAATGATCTCATAAATAAATAATTGCAAGCAATAAGTGCTAAATAGAGTAAGATGTTAAGAGAAAACACTACAAGGTAGTGGTCTCTAGCCTTAGAGAATGAAGGAAAGTGGTCTCAAAAAATAGTTTGTAGAGAAAGATAGGATGAGTAGAAGATCATTAAGCAAATGCAAGGGGAAATGAGAGGTAGGCAAAGAGCAACTCTTTCTCTCCCCAGTCAATGAAACAGAACAGAGCATTAATTTGTGGAAATGGTAAAAATATAACACAGTTTTGTTTGTTCATTTTTAATAACAATGATGAGGAATTTCTCTTACCCAATTCCCATGGTCACCTAAAAACCTACTACCTGCAAATAATTAGGCATCTGTCACCTTCAGCAGACCAGCAGAAAACAGAGACACTCTTTTCTTGCCAAGCCACATGTATATATATTTTTTTATTTCAGCATTTTATGGGGGTACAAATATTTAGGTTACATATGTTGCCTTTGCCCCGCCTGAGTCAGAGCTTCAAGTGTGGTCCAACCCCCAGACAGTGCGCACCGCACCTATTAGGTGTGAATATACCCATCCCCTCCCACGCCTCCCACCTGCCTGACACCAGATGAATGTTACTACTCTATGTGCACATAAGTGTTGATCAATTAATACCAATTTGATGGTGAGTACATGCGGTGCTTGTTTTTCCATTCTTGTGATACTTTACTAAACAGACAACCTACAGAATGGGAGAAAATATTCACATGCCACACATCTGATAAAGGGCTGATAACTAGAATCTATATAGAACTCAGGAAAATCAGCAAGAAAAAAATCAAGCCACCCCATTAACAAGGGGGCAAAGGGCATGAACAGAAACTTCAAAAGACGACAGACAAATGGCCAACAAACATATGAAAAAATGCTCAACATCTCTAATCATCAGGGAAATGCAAATCAAAACCACAATGAGATATCACTTAATTCCAGTGAGAATGGCTTTTATCAAAAAGTGCCACAGGTATCTTTGATGTGCCCCTACCTCTACTTGCTTGGAACAATGTTTTCAGTTTTTCTTCCTCGACCATTCTCTCCAACTGCGAGGGTCACTAACAACCTATCTTCCGGTAGCACAGGCTCGATCATTATTTCCCTGGAAATCTTTGATCAGGCTCACTTACTTGACCTAGGATAGCTCCCTATAAAAACTGAGACTTTTTGTAGTATCCCAAACTTCTGCTCATACTGCTTTTCTCCTTAAACCATGCAAGATCTTTCTAAAAATGGAGACAGTAATGTGATATAATCCTTGCAAATGACAAACTTTAACATCTTACAGAACCTCAAATGACTCCTCAGAAAACTCTGTCATTAAAACCTGAAAGAGATATAGACATTCTAGTTCTTACTAAACATATGATCAATTGAGGTATTACCATAGCATTGCCCTAATCATCTCTGTATTACTGACTGTTCTGAACTTAGTTCTCTAGTATATATTTTGGTTGATAAAACAGACGGAAATTACTCATGTTTGGGGACATGTGACTTCCATTTTCCATTCAGCAGCAAATTAACCTAGGTACCTGTGAGTAAATATTAATGCTAATCATTTAAATTTCATTTAATTGTTACGAATGAAAAGTAATTGTTACTATAAATGTTTGGTAAATCTCCCAGTACTTTTAATATTTGGATGACTATTCTGATTTATTAAAATATTACTGATACAACATACACAATGGAATACTATTCAGCCACATAAAAAGAACAAAATCGTATCATTTGTGACATGAATGAATATGGAGAACATTATGTTAAGTGAAATTAACCAGGCACAAAAAGACAAATACTTCATGCTCTCACTCATTTGTGGAATCTTAAAAAAAAAAAAAAAACCTGATCTCATAGAAGTACAGAATAGAATAGTGGTTACCAGAGGCTAGGGAGAGGGAAAGGGATGCAAGGATGGGGAGAGATAGGTCAAAAGGTACAAAATCACAGTTAGATATGAGGAATAAGTTCTGGTGTTATTGTACAGTAGCGTGACTATAGTTAACAATATTGTGTATATTTCAAAATAACTAGAAGGGAGGATTCTGAATGTTTTCATCATCAAGAAATGATAAATGTTTGAGGCAATGGATATACTAAATGCTCTGAGCAATACACAATGTATACATGTGTCAAAACATCACACTGTAGCCCCCAAATGTGTATAATTATCATGTCAATTAAAAATAAAACTTCTTAAGAAATCACTAAAAATATAAATTAAAAATATAACACTGAGAACTCTGGTTCTTAAGCAGTTGTTACATCAATTTTTTTATGTCCCATCTTAATGACTATAGTTCTTGTGTCATATAATTATTATTTTTGTTTGTTAGATATAGTCCATCAATAAAATTTGTTATCAATAATACAACATCTATGCTTTGTATAACACCTTTGAGTTTCAATATCAGAGCAATAAAAACTACTCAGCAGCAATCTAATGATTTTTAGCTATTAATTGTTAGTATTGTTTGTGTCTTTCAGGTACTCTAGTAAAATTGACTCTCAATAGTGCCATACATTTTTTAACTTAAAATTTACCATAAATGATCAATATGCAGCAGAATATTGGTGAATATGAAAATGTCCTGAGCATAAATGGACTTTTTTTCTTGTTTTTCTTTTAGTAAGATCCAGGATCTGTGGCAGAAAAACAAATGGAATATGTAATCCTAAAATTTGGGGGCCACTCTCTTATATAACTTGCTTGCCTATGCAGCATTATCTTAGCCTGGACAAATCCTACCTGAAAAAGAGTCCCTGATGGCCTGAGGTTAATTGGTCTAGGCCCCTGGATTATAAGAAATGGAAGCCCACTGCCTTGCCATTGCTTGGAGCTTTGAAGGATCTAAGTTGTCAAAGTACACTGCATGTATTGGGATTCACCACCTCATTCAGGGCAGCCGTTAGCTGGTCTGGACATTCTGTCTGTGCCCCTCAGATCCACTCTCCAGATCCCTCCATCTTGCTGTGTCCCAGTAGGCTGACCTGTGTAGACTGCATCAACTGGTTCCCTTGTCTTTAGGCTTCTAGTTGAGTTTGATCAATAGGAAGCGCCACTGGGAGACTGGAGGCCAGAAGAGGGGGTTGCAGTCCCTTAACTTGTTGGTCATTACAGGTTTGTCACATGCCTTTTTGACAAGTCACAGTTCCCTTCATGTAGACCTCTTTCACAGCTACAGATGCTCTCTTGGGTTCCACTTAGCCATTTCCTCCCCTTGTCCCTCTGATCTCAGGGTGCTAATGACTCCCTGGTATTGCTAGCTTTTTAGCCCTTTATTGGTTTCCTTTAACACTCCTCATATCTCAGTGAAGACTGCATTTATTAAATCCTTCTCAATTATCTTGCTTGTGTATGCTATTGCTTTCATTCAAAAATTGAGGTCTCAACCTTCAATCCAATAGTGAAAGGTAAGGAGGTCCAAAGTATTCACTACCTTAATCCATCACACAGTGATGCCTCCCACCCTGGGCATTGTAGTACAAATCATTTACTTTTCATGTTATTATTGTAGAAATATATATTTCTAGAAGTTCTGACTGAAGCCATGGCTGTCTGCAGGTTATGATTGTGAACAGGTCACCATAAGCCTCCTGAGTTTCATTTATGAGCCTACATTTTATGCTTGCAAATTTCTCTCATGTTGTTTGGCCCAAAGAGGCATCCCAGTCAACAATCCCCATTTTCTCCGCTTTCCTATTTCACCAACTTGTCAGTCCCTCACTGAAAGAAAAGACATGCTTGCCAAGGTAAAACTCCAAAAATGAAGAGATTTTAGACAGAAAAATTAATATTCACTGCCCATACTCAGTTAAATTACTTACAATAATTTAGCACCACATATGATAGTTAGTTAGGAATAAGCATTGACGAGAGAAGTTCACTAGTCCTTTCCACATGGGCCAGAAGAGAAAGATTTGTAAAACTTGAATGAGTAAATTAAGATAAATATTAATACAGGGATACCACATTTTATTGCACTTTATTGTGCTTACAGACATGGCATTTTTTTTTTTTACAAATTGAAGGTTTCTAGCAATCCCACAAGTCTGTCAGTGCCATTTTTCCAGCAGCATGTACTTACTTCATGTCTCAGTGGCACATTTTGGTAATTCTCATAATCTAGTAAACATTTTCATTATTATTAGATCTGTTATGGTGATCTGTGATCATTTCTTTTTTTTTATATTACAATTTTAATTGTTTTGGTACACCACAAACCATACCCACAGAAGACAGTGAACTTAATTGATAAATGTGTGTGTTGTGACTGCTCCACCAACCAGCCTATCCTCATTTCTCTCCCTCTCCTCAGACTTTCCTATTCTTTGAGACACAACAGTATTGAAATTAGCCCAATTAGTAATCTTACAATGGTCTCTAAGTGTTCAAGTGAGTCCAGTGCATCTTTCACTTAAAATCAAAAGCTAGAAATGATTAAGCTTAGTGAGGAAGCCATATCCAAAGCCCAGGTAATCCAAAAGCTAGACTTCTTGCACCAGTTAGCCAAGTTGTGAATGCAAAGAAAAAGTATTTGGTTTTTTTTTTGTTTCTTTTTAAGCGATCCTCCAGACTCAGCCTCCCAAGCAGTTGAGACTACAGGTAAGCACCACCATACTCAGAAAAGGAAAAGTTCTTGAAGAAAAATTAAAGTCCTGCTCCAGTGAACACTGGAATTGATAAGAAAGCAAAACAGCCTAATTGCTGATATGGAGAAAATTTGGTTTGAGTAGAAGATCAAACCAGCCACAACATTCCCATAAGACAAAGCCGAATCCAGAGGAATACTCTAAATCTCTTCAATTCTATGAAGGCTGAGAGAGGCAAGGAAGTTGCAGAGGAAAAGTTGGAAGCTAACAGAGGTTGTCTCATGAGGTTTAAAGAAAGAAGCTGTCTCCATAACAAAAAAGTGCAAGGTGAAGCAGCAAGTGCTAATATAGAAGCTACAGCAACTTATCCAGAAGATCTAAGATAACTGATGAAGGTGGCTACACTAAACAACAGATTTTCAATGTAGGTGAGACAGCTTTCTTTTGGGAGAATATGCCATGTAGGACTTTCATAGAGAGGAGAAGTCAATGCCTGGCTTCAAAGAATCAAAGGACAAGCTGACTTTCTTCTTAGGGGCTATTGTAGCTGGTGACTTTAAGTTGAAGTTAATGCTCACCTACTATTACAAAAATCCCAGGGTCCTTAAAAATTATACTAAAACAATTCTGCCTTTGCTCTTTAAATGGAACAACTAATTCGGAATGATAGCATATCTATTTATTAACATAACATGGCTTACTGAATATTTTAACACTAGCGTTGAAATCTGCTCAGGAAAAAAGATTTCTTTCAAAATATTACTTCTCATTGACAATGCATCTAGTCACTAAAGAGGTCTGATGGAGATGTACAAGAAGATTAATGTTATTTTCATGTCTGCTAACACAACACATATTCTGCAGCCCATGGGTCAAAAAGAAATTACAACTTTCAAGTTTTATTATTGAACACATTTTAAATGACTATAGCTGCCATAGATAGTGATTCTTCTGATGGATCTGGGCAATGTAAATTGAAAACCTTCTGGAAAACATTCACCCTTCTAGGTACCATTAAGAACATTTGTGATTCATAGGAGGAGGTCAAATTATCAACATGTATAGGAGTTCAGAAGAAGTTGATAGAAGAAGTTGATTCCAACCTCATGGATGACTTGGAGGGGTTCAAGACTTCAGTGAAGGATGTGGCAGCAGGTAAAGCAGAAATAGCAAGAGAACTAGAATTAGAAATTGGAGCCTGAAGATGTGACTGAATTGTGGCAATCTCATGATAAAACTTGAACACATGAGGAATTGCTTCTTATGAATGAGGCAAGAAAGTGGTTTCTTGAGATGGAATTTATTGCTGGTGAAAATGCTGTGAACCCTGTTGAAATGACAACAAGAGATTTAGAATATGACAAATGTAGTTGATAAAGCAGTGGCAGCGTTTAAGAGAACTGACTCCAGTTTTGAAAGAAGGGCTACTGTGGGTAAAATATTATCAAACAGGATTACATACTACAGGTAAATCTTTTGTCAAAGGCAGTGTCAATCGATGCTATAAAGTTTATTGTTGTTTTATTTTACAAAATTGCCGCAACCACCCCAATCTTCAGCAACCACCATCCTGACCCGTCAGTAGCCATCAACATCCAGTCAAGACCCTCTACCAGCAAAAAGATTATTACTCACTGAAGGCTCAGATAATCATTAGCATTTTTAGCAACAAATTACTTTTAAATTAAGGTATGTACATTGTTTTTTAGACATAATGCTATTGTACACTTATTAGACCACATTGTAGAAACCTAACTTTTCTATGCAGTGGGAAACCAAAAAAATTGCGTGACTCAAGTTATTGCAGTATTTGCTTTATTGTAGTGGTCTGGAACTGCAATATCCCCCAGGTATGCCTATAGTCCCAAATATGGGTTCAAAACTGTAATCAATAGAAATGTAGAACTGGGAGTTTGCTTTGTCACAAAGTTATACATAAGAGATTATGTGGTGTTATATCATTGCCATTGTTGGCCTTTGGACATCCAAAGGGTTCTTGCTGAGGTATGAAGTGTCTAGAGAGACATGGTATCTGATTGCAAAGAATTTCTATTCTAAAAAGTCACAAACCACATAAGAAGGAAAAAAGAAGTGAAAATATATTCTTTTCTCTGTTTATTTTCTCATTTGCTTTTATCCTTTCTTTTATGAAGAACTGAGGTGGTAAGCAGAGAGCAAATAACTGCCATGTTCACATACAAATCCAAACTGTCAACAATTCTTCAGCATCTCTTGAGAATTGTCTCTATCTAAAATGATATCTCCAAATATGATGAAAACAGATAATATACTGCTCAGAAATGCAATTGAATTGGGTAACTTAAAAATCCCAACAGAAAAGTTCTTTTGAGAAATTTTGCTATAGCAATATATTACCAATAGTCAGAATGATTCTTCGAGATCTTTGACCAAATGGTGCCCAAAGGGTAGCAAGAAAAAAAAAAGTACTATTGTTCTTCCCCTTTCAACCTTCAGAATTCTTTTTTAAAAAAATGTAAAGGATTCAGAACTTATTTTTATCTGCAAATTTAATGAAAAAAAAACCCTCTAAAATATATCTTACGAACTTACATGCTATAGAGTTAAATGTCTGGGATTATAGGTTCATGTGAGGATGCGACTTTCAGTTTTATTAAAAAACGAGAGCTTGAGAAAAAAAGAGAATAAAGCAATTTATAGTGTTTGGGAACCATGGTATGAAACAATTTATAGTGTTTGGGAACCATGCATTTATCTATAAACTATAATGTGAAATTCCATACCAGCTAGAGTAAGGAGAATGGCTAAGCATGGTGGAGGGTAGAGGCAAACAGCTCTTACATTTTCTCATTTTTAAAAATAAACCATGAAAATGGAATATTGTATCCCAAGAACAAATAACATAGCAGAACAGGCATTGGATTTGGTCCTGGATTTATCTAGAACTAGATGAAGAACCCTTCCTGAGGCCTCATATTCTCCAACCCTAGAATTTGGGGGAAGGGCAGTGAGGGGTGGACCAGATGATCTTTAAGATCGCTTACTGTGCCAGAATCAAATGTATTCTAAATCTATCATAAGTTCCATTTTACACACATACAAACACACAAAAGAGATAAAAATGCCAGTTGTTATCTTTTTCCTAAGGCTTTGGTTTTGTTTCAGACCTTATTTTGGAAGGGGAAAAAAAATCACAGATGAATCACTGCAAATTATGATACCAGTCATGGATCTTATCAAAATTGGCGACTCATCCATTTTCAGCAGTTTTGCTAGCCATGGGAAAAATGTGATTTCTCTCTCTCCCTCCTCCAAAGGCCAAAGGAACAGGATTGCATCTTTTCTCCAATCCACAAAAAAAAAAAAAAAAAAAAGGCTATGACCATTTTTTATTGTTTTATATGCTTTAATGCTTAATTCATAGAAAGAAAATTGTTCAAGTCCATTATGGAGTCAGTGTTTTCAAAAGACTAATGCTCATGTTTTGATTTTCTGGCTTTGGAGTAATAATATTTAATATAATTATTATTAATATTATTCTAATTTGTTGTTACTATTACTTTTTAAGTCCAGTTTTATTTTGGTTCATAAAATTCTGATTTTATATAGTAGTAAGAGCATTAAATTTGAGTTAACAGCATATATATTTGTGTCCCTCTTTGCTACTTATAAGTGTGTGAATTTAGGTTTGTCATTTACTCATTTCTTCTTAATTTCCTCACCTGTAAAATGAAGAAACTGATAAAAACATATCAAATTTACTTCCTAAGGGTAATGAAAAAATTCAAGTAAAATAACTATGCAAAATCATTTTAAAATCGTAGAGCATGATACAACTAATATTTATACTAATTAATATTTCTCTACTTATTTTTGTTCTAAATGGTTTTGTACAACACAGAGTATTGGAATTCTACACATATTTCAAGTTAGGATTCACTATTAACTTTTGTGTTTTTGTGTACTTTTGAATTTGTGGTTGTCCAGCCTGCATATATAAATTCTTAAAAACTCAAAATATTAATATGTCTAGCTAATCCAGAACCAGTATTAACATAAAATGTGAAGAAATAGGCCACCTGGCTCAGGTAGCATGCTAATAGCTACAGCGTATTCAGAAAAACTAAATGTTCATGACTGGCATTTTGTTCAAATACACAATATGGAAATGCTCTCACATGATTGAAATCTCCCTCAATCAAAAGTACTACAGCTGCGATGGCAACAATTTGAAGACAGGGCAAATTTTCAAATATAACCTTTAGCCCAATTCTTTCCAAAACTTAAATCTTTTCTATTCAGCAAAGGAACTACTTTTTAAGTTTTCCTGGCCCTCCGTAATGGAGGGAGTTAAGGGTTATTGAGGTCCCTGCCAGGAAATAAACTGAGAGTTGTGATTGTCATAGATAGATCTATGGAGAGACTAAGAGTTAGCAAAGATGGTAGAGCATGCCAGAAAGTGTTCGTTCCACGTGCAAAAACATGATGAGAAGGTTTCCTTTAGACTTCTCAAAGAAAATCATTATAATAACCTGGAAATTTAATGAAGTTCCTTGAATTCAAGCAGTCTGGGGAATTCTTGGTTGTGAATTACTGGCAATAGTGAAGAGGGTTCAGTACAGTTTCAGAATGAAAATCAGTTTTATTTTGTCAGGAAGTGAGTGAGAAAGAGGTGCAAAAGCAAGAAAGAGCAGATCACTGGGGCTGGTTCTAAAAAGTTCAACTTCAATTCAGAGATGACAGAGCAGCTGAAGATTTGCAATGTGGCTGCCACAATGTTACCTCCAACAGACAATGAGAGAGAGAAAAAGAGAGAGAGAGAAAGAGAAGAAGCCATAGTGCAAATGTGCAAATGAAAAGCAAATTCACAGTCACTCACCTTACTACTTGCGGTCTGAATGAGAACTGATCTTTTCTATCCACGCCCTTTAGTAACCTCATTAGAAATAGTTGAAAGGGATAAAACTTCCAAAATTTATGGTTTCTTCTTCCCTTCAGAAAACCTTGCTGCAGTTCATTTTTACCAAAAATAGTTGCTCTGGACTACTTTGCCTGCAATGTTGAATTTTGGGCCGCAAACAACACATCACAATATTTCTTGCTTTTGTTTTTGTCAAACTTATGTCCACTCTCCATCCAGGGCTCACATTTTCCCTCTGGCTCAATAGAAGAAGCCTGAGGAAGAAGGCTTACATTTTGCATTGCTCGAAACAGTTTTCATTCTTCACAATTCAGATAGCCAGTCCCACAATTAGATTTCACAGGTTCATAAGGCCGGAATGACCCATTATGGAGTGCTGGAATCAAAAGGCTATGCCATTAATAGACTAGTGTTATACAAGTCACTGAATTTTTAAGTTCTTTGAACTTCAGATACCTCATCTGCAAATAGGAATAAGCCCATAATTTGAAGAGTAATTTTGGGAATTAACTGAGATGTTATAATTAAATTTCAGAAAAAAAACACTAGACTAAATGTTGGCTATCATCACTCCTACTTACCACCCCTTAACCCATCCCTGGGAAGAACTATATCTAAAAACCAGTGAGTAAAAGAAAAATCTTCCTAGTTAAAAAAAAAAAAAAGGCACCTAAGGATAGAAATCACACACATTCACAATAAGATTGAATAAAAGCAAGGACTTTAGAGATAAATTAGTCTGTTTAGAATCCCAGTTCCACCTTTAGTAGCTTTGTGAACTTTTTTGTTTCTTAACCCCTCTGAGCCACAGTTTCCTCTTCATATCCACTGGGATTTCTTTGAGTTTTAGATCAGATCATTCATTCAATGCATTGTCTTAATCATGCAACACAATATTCTTTGAGCAGTTACTGTCCCAGGGACTCTTCTAGGCACTTGGGAATACATCAGTGAGCAAAACAGAAATCTTTGCCTCATGGAGGTTTTAGTTGTGAGGGGAGGAGAAAGACAATAAATAATAAATATAATACATAATTCATATGTATTTATATGAAAGGTAGTAAATGCTGTAGGATAAAGAAGTAAAGGGTTTGGAAGTATGGCAGGAAGTTTTGTGGGGTGAAGGAAAGAAACCACATGTTGCAGTGTTAAACATGATGATCAAGGTAGGGTACACTGGGAAGGTGAGATCTAAGCAAAAGATTGAAGAGGGTTAGTAAGTCAGTTAGGTGGTTATGGGAGGGGGAGAGCGATACAGGCACCGGAAACAGCTAAGTAAAGGCCCTAACAGCAAGAAGGCCCATGTGGTTAGAAAGAAGTAAGCAATGGAGAAGCTAGTAGGGGAAATGTAAGAGGGGAAATAGGAACTAGATTACGTAGGGCCTTACAGGCCATTACGAGGACTTTGACTCTGGAGGAAATGAAGATCCTTTTAGGGTTTTAAGCAAGACGGTGATGTAATCCAATTAATGCTTTTGACAGGTCCTTTGGCTGCTACCTTGAGATTTCTCAACAGTGAGAACACAGGATTAAGGTAGGAGAACCAGTCAACCAGTTAGGAGGCAGAATATGGGAGAGGATAATAAGGGATAATAGTGGAATGGTGAGAAGTTGTGTAAGTGTGGATCTAAGTTGAAAGTAAACAAAATTTCCTGAGGAACTGAATATTAAGTGTGAGAAACAGAGGAGTCAATGAAGACCTCTAGATTTTTGGGCTGAGCAACTGGGAGAACAGAATTGCCATCAGCTGGGATGGGGAAAACTGGGTTCAGAGCAGAGAGATCACGAATTCAGTTCAGGCATAATAAGTTTCAGATGTCTATTAAACATTCAAGTAGAGATGTCCAGTAAGTGGTTGGGTCTATGAGCCTAGAGCTCAAAGGAGAGGTCTGAACTGGGTATTTCAATGCAGTAGCCATCAGTATTTAGAAATATCTAAAGCCATGGGGTATTGGACTGGAGGAGATGAACAGGCAAGTGAGTGGAGCTAGAGAGGGAAGAGGACCATGGACCAAGAGAGCAGACCAAGGACCAGAGAAGTAAGAAAAACCAAGGGAACACACCCGGAAGCCAAGCCAAGAAAGTGTATCTAAAAGAAGAAAATGATCACGATCAGCGATTACAAATGCTGCCAATCAGTCATAAAGGATAAGAACTGAAAATTGACTTAGCAACATAAAGATCATTCTGGTGATGGTGGTGGAGGAAGCCAAATTGTGCCAAGTTGAAGAGATGACAGGAGGAGAGAGTTTGGAGAAAGTGAGAATAGATGCCCTTTTCAAGAAGTTTTGCTGAAAATGGGAGAAAAAAATGAAATGGTAAATGCAATGGAAAGTGGAGTCAACTGAAGGTTTTTTAATGTGGAAGAAATTATAGCATGATTCAGTGTCAATATTACATACGTCAAGTCCCTGGAAAAAGGTTTGTTGCTTGGCAGCTAGTATTATCTATATTCCCCACAAACCCATTCTTACACTCAGTAAACTTGCCTGTCAAAAAAATATGTATATATTGATGCTTCCCAACACACAAGTACCTTTGAATATAAGTGACAAGGTTGGCCTATGCCTAAAAAAGATGAGAGAGCTCAACTAGAAAAAAGTCTTTCCCTGATTTGGGAATCTCCTTTATGCTACATTCCAGACATTCACACTATTTCAAGGAAAAATACTAAAGAGAGTTACCATGTTTCCCTCTAACCATTTTGGACCCATCACATCTGCACCAAGAGAAACATGGTCACCCTGCAATGCCTCGTTCTCTCCTTGACAAAACAAAACACATTTTCTCAGAGAAATAATATAATAGTGATGCTTATATATCCTTAGCTTTAGACATCCCACACTCCTCGACTTCACACTATAGTTAGAATACTATGGGAAGAAGAGAAAGACTAGAAGAAGAGCTAGACCAAGAGGAAAAAAGAATGTGATTAAGGAGAAGAGTTTTGTACAAGTGACAGGTCACTCACCTGGATGGGAAAGACTAAGCAAATTCCATCGCAATTACTGAAATTTATATAGGATGTGGTGGTGGTCGTTTTGTCTAACCAGCGTCCAATCTCCATTTTCCGGTGGTAGCACCTTGATTTTCCCTTAAAAACTATCATTTCACTATTGCCTGAAAGTTTAGTAGAATGTAGACTTAGTTGCTGTCCCCTCCCCTTGGCAAGCTGTAGGCGAAAAACCCACAATGGAACGATCAACTCTTCCTCCTGAAGGAAGTGGCAACAGGAGGGAAAACAGTTGTTATTTCCTCCT
The DNA here is from genome assembly GCF_020740605.2 of Lemur catta. Classification (NCBI taxonomy): domain Eukaryota; kingdom Metazoa; phylum Chordata; class Mammalia; order Primates; family Lemuridae; genus Lemur; species Lemur catta. The sequence goes on from NC_059128.1 coordinate 160,942,378, forward strand.
TGTGATGGGAATTCCCTTAAGAGACAGTCTGCTGGGTCCTACTTCCCAGATGCAAGCTCATCTTCAGTCATTAAGCTCTGCTATGACTGTACCAGTTGTTTACAAAAATATCTGTTCCATTCGGTCAGTTATATGTTCTGTACTTGTTGTTAAGTAATTTGAATATAAGTTCTAGATTGCCTTGCTCTCTGTCCAGTCCAAGGCTCAGTTCTTCAGCTCTTTCATTATATCTATGAGTCCTCACACACCTTAAAAATCAATTACCCTCCCCTCCTTTTTTCCTTTTGAATTAAGTTAGGCACAGCTACTTGCATGCATTTGCAACCAAAGGACCCTAGGAATAGAGTGAACTAGTCTGGAAACCTGACTGTTACTGCAGACTTTAAAAATGACTTAACGAACCATGTGCTAGGTTGGGATCTGCCCCGGTGTGCAACTTTAGGTCCTTCCACTACTTTTAGTAAAAACTCACTGACTCAATAGAATCTCTCACTCTTGGATAACAGCTGGAATTGCTGCTACTCCTGCTTCCTAAGTCTTCAATGCCATGTCAACAGATTAATGCTTAAAACTCTGTTCCCTGACTTTCTCTTGGAAGCAAGCAATTATAAAATAAATAACACTGAAACACCTAATGTGAACACAGAAGGATTCTTAAAAATCTTTTGTATATTTTAGACTGCCATTTGGGGGAAAAAGTGAGATCCTTTATCTATTAAAAATTCTTTTTAATAAATAAAATGGAAATTAGTTATCTAGATGCCACTCTCAAAAGCCTTTTGCTCTTGGCTATGAAACCTTCATTTGAAAGCCTTTTTTCTTTGAATTCTCTGGCACAGTTTTATGGGATGCTCAATGTAAACAGATGCCTCATATAAATTTCATTTTTATAGGTAGCTAATATACTAATATCCTACAGGGATAATTTAAACTCCCAGGTGTCCAGGTTTTAACTAGGCTACAAAGAAAATTTAGCCAAGGACAACAGGACAAACTACCTAAGCTAGAAATGTCATGGCTCTTCCATGAGGCACAGGATTTCAGCAAACTTCAAAATAATGTCACACAAAGAACAATCTGGCTAGGAAAGAGACTCATTAACCGAGGTGAATCAAATTTATAGATTTTGTTGGGGCCATTTAGAAGCATGAAGTCTTTGTATATATTATTTATACACATAATTCCACATTGAAACTTGGAGTAGTAAAATATCTCATAATGAGATGGCATCAAAACATCAACTCTTCCTACCAGGCTTACTGTTCTGAGATGATAGAAAAGGATCTATCCTATTGGAGAGCATATAATGCAATAAGAAAAAATAGATCAATAATACTTATCACACACACACACATATCTGCATATAGTGAAGTTCCCGTTGAGATGAAATTTAAACTGCTTGTAGCGGGAGAAGCTATCAGTCAAGATCTGTACCCAGAAATTTGCTGAAAGAAGATCTCTGACTCGTCCCTAAATAAAAAATGTAGTCTTTGCCTTTGTTAGTTATTCAAACTCAAGTTTGGGAGTTGCTCTTTGTCCTGGTGTAACAGATCCTTTTAGAGCTGACACTCCCAATAAAACATGGAATACTGAGCTCAAAACTGGAAAAGTTGGTACATTGGCTTGAAGGACAAAAAGCATGTTAGAAGAAAACTGTCCTTTCCTTTGAAGTTTGGATATTCTAAGAACTTCTGCAAATGATTAGCTTAGTAACCACTAAGTTCTGAAAAAGAAAAATGAAGGAAAAGGGATGCTGGACTGAGGATTGACATAATACCTGGGATTAGGTGACTCGGGGGGTTTCATGCAGCATCTTCCCAGAGCTGCAGATTCCTTAGGCATAAAAGTGATGCCTTGGGGCAATAGTCCAGTATCTGAATGTGAACTAAAGGAGCTGTAACCCTAACATGTAAGCATGGGGGAACCATGCAACCTGTGCAGCAGCTGGACCGCTGCACTGCAGTGGGCAGCAAAATGAGTGAGAAGTTTTCAACTAGCTGACCAAGTGGTTGCAATAGGACTAACAGCTGCTTAAAAGGCAGACTGGATTGCAGTCCAATAATCCTCCCCAGTGTTCTCCAAGGTGCACTTGGGGAGCAAGATGAATTCTTTCAGGAGAGTAAATCCCAGGAAGTCTTGAAAATTTGGGGGAACAGTTGGCCTGAAGAAACAATTGCTGAGTTTTCTCCTAATCTGGTGTGATGGCTAGTTTTATGTGTTAACTTGGCTAGACTATGGTGCCCAGTTATTTGGTCTAACCAGTGTATATGTTGCCGTAAAGGTATTTTGTAGATGTGACTGACATTTAAAATCAGTTGACTTTAAATAAAGGAGATTAGTCTTGATAATATGTATAGGCCTCATCCAATTAATTGAAGCCTTTAAGAGAAAAAACTGAGGTTTCCCATAGAAGAAAGAATTCTGCCTCAAGACTGTAACGTAATAATCCTGCCTGAGTTGCCTGCTCTGTGGATTTCGGACTTGCTATCTCCCCACTATCATGTGAGCCAATTCCTTAAAATAAATCTTTTCTCAATTTCTTTCTCTCTCCTTCCCTCTCTTTCTCTCCACCCCTATAGATAGATACGTATATACATACAGACATATATTTATACATATGCATATAGACATATATATACATATAATTACATATATATGTATATACACATATATACTCATCTGGGCAAGTGAGTGCTTGAATGATTATTTAGAAAAATGTAAAATATATGACCTTGAGTGTATCTCCAGTTGGTAAGGCAGTCTATTTTATTATACACATGTACCACTCATAAACATAGGCTTATATTGTTCTATCACTATAACACTCAAACCTGTGCATTGAGGTAAAATGATTTATTGCACATTTTGCACAATATAAGTATCACTCATCTTTTGTAAGTAACATCCCTCATCTCATCCTTTTTCAGTACATTTTCTGTAAATTATTTTTCTAGCATTATAGTCTACTCGAAACGAAACTACAAAGAGGGGAATCCCAAGCAGGCACTTCTTGTACCATACATTCAAATAACCCCAGAGATTTGGTAGAATTCCTAAATTCTCTTTAGGTTTCAGAGACAGATAGACAAGGACCTAACAAGACTGGGGCAGAGGAGGCCTAGTTCAGAAACTGAGAACACTAGGACCCAAAGAGAAAAGACAGGGAGGGGGCTATTCACCTGAAGAAAGGGAAAAGCCAAAGTTCAAAACTAAAGCGACCAGAGACCTTATATCCAATTCATTCATTCATTCAAAATTTATTAAACAGTTATGATACCCAAGACTATGCTTGATATCATGGGGAGAGGTGAAGGATGATGGTACAGAAGCTATGCCCTCAAGGGTTGTAAAGTATGTATTCTGGTCCCTGTTTACATATGAAGAAACTGAATATGAAAAAGATGAAGAACTATAGTGTTCCTAGAATGTATCCCTCAAAGTAAGATAAATATAAAACTAACTATAGTACAAGGTATTAATAGAAACTATGAGGTCTCATTGGTGTGGTCGAGAGGCAATTGATAGGGAGCTTATAGAGAAGCAATTATAAAGTGCTCTGGGATCCTGAGGTGCAAGAATGTCTGCAAACAGAAGATGGGTGTCTAGAAGTCAGGGTTAGGTTAAGCTCTTTAGAGGCCCTAATTCACAAAGAGATTTATGGTGATTTATGGCCCATTTTTCTTCATCACTACCAAATATGATTCAAAACAAAATAATACTTAATGTTTTTTAAATTAAAGAAATCCAGTTAAATTTTGATTGTTGCCCCATGATGATCACATTATTGCTTTTCTTAGAATAACACATTCTTTCAAAAATAATTTTGGGGGGTGCTCCTGTTTTGCTGAGTCACTAAATTCATTCCTAGTCTACATATACCAGGGTGCATAAGATTTTATTGGCCCAGAGCCACACCCATTCATTTAGGTATCATCTATGGCTGCTTTCCCACTACAGTCTCAGACCTAAGTAGCTGCAACAGAGATGGATGACCTGTAAAGCCTGAAGTATTCACCATCTGAACACAGACAGAAAAAGTTGGCCAACTCTTGATCTACAGAATAATTCAGCACAGGTGGAAATGCCAAAAAAAAAGGTGTGCAAGTGATACTCATTTACCTGGGAAAATAGATGGTCAACCTCATAACAAGCCTCACAGGATGGCAGGTAGGCAGATAGGTAGTTTACACTTGTGGGCAGAATTGCCTGATTTGCTCTACCTCCTGCAAGCAGATCACCCAAGGCTGGAATGCAAATTTTGACTAAAGATTGTGAAACTGAGGTGTATGCAAAGTATGTCACACTTACCAGACCACTGTGATCACATGACTATCCCATCCCCAGTCTGCCCCTGTAGAGGCAATTGTAGTCTAACAATCAGGTTACTTGATGACCACAGATTCAGAGGGAGGGAGGGGCAGAACTGTATTTTAATGGCAGCAGTTGGAGAGAGCCTAAAGCAGCCATCTTATACAGGGATGGCTTTGTCCAATTAGCCAGAATTCCATAGCCCACGGGCTCCACCACGGTGCATGATAGACACTGCTCTGTAATCTTTTTCTTACTGTGTTGCCATCTTCCCTGCTTATGGACACATTCTTTCTTTGGAAATCTAAGTTTGCTTAATAAGGCTGCAGTCAAGTTTTGCAAGCCTAGCCTCCAGTCCATGGAATCTCTTTAGATCAAGATTTGCTCTCATCTATTGCTTTTCTTTCTTAATTTTCAAGGGCATCTTTCTGTAGTCTTCATGTTCAACTTGGAGGAATTGAGCCATCAGTTTTTTTGCTCTTCATGCACACAAGTTTAGAGGCGACTCAGCCATTCTCATTGTCATGCACCTCACCATGTGAGTAATTACTTCCTTAGGAACTCATTTGATGCCACAAGCATGTGTTCACCTATTCAAGAATGTAGACAAAGAGCTCATTTAGAAGCCCTAAAACCTTATCAAATCCTGATTTATACAGGTAACCACATCAATAAACACATCAAAATCCTGCTGGGTAAATGACAGTCACTAAATAAAACGGAATGTGTCTTTCCTGACTGACTCTGACTCTAAAGGTACAGCTCTCTCTCTCTCTAACCGCTTTTGGATTGTATAATAGCATTTCTGTGCTGGTAGCAAAGCCCTCAGTCCCTCTGACTACACTATTCTATAAGACAATATTCTGTAAGGCATCTATTCGGAGTTTTTAGTCATTTCATTGTCCATGTGGTCAGTGACTTAATATAACACTGAATTATTATTTATCAATTGCCTACTTCTTTGTGTTATGTTGATATGAACAAATCTAGACTAATGGTTGCTCTTTGAAGAAATGTTTGCAAAGCACAAGGTTTATCCCTTTTAAACATTTTGAAAGATGGAGGAAAGAGAAAGAGAAATTAATATCTTTAAAGCCAGTCACTTTGTTAGGTACTTTCCACAGAAAGTATTTATTTTGAACCTCAAAGCACATACCCATTTCACAGACTGAAGTTGAGACTCAGATAAATTAAGTAACTTGTCCAAGTTCTCACAGCTATTAAATGGTAAATCCAGGAATGCAAACCCAATTCCACCTTACTCCAAGGCCTAACTTCATTCCATCAGACTATGTTACTTTTCTCCAACATCAATTAGCTAGTAGAATTGGTAGCTCTTGAAGCCACTGTTAACTTATCATGAAAAGCATTTTGTTTAGAACTTATGCTTGGTTTTAAATTTCATAAACTCACTGTCACACTCACAGCTTTGTCAATTACTTTCTGGATAAGGTGGAGATCAGCAACACAAATAAATTGATATTTCCATTATCTTCCCACAACACAAACTCCCTAATAGTCACAAAGAAGCATCAGCTACCATTAATAGTCATTCTAATAACTAAGTAGATGTTTTTCTAGCACCTTCTATGGGCCAGCCATTTGTACTGAGCTTTATAAAAGATTCTTGCCACAGATAGACCTAATGGCTGAACACATGAGCTATACAATGGACAAGGACCCCAAAACAGCCTTGAAGAAACTAGGATTTTGAAAATGTTGAAAAGTAACATTTTATTAATTACTGAGATTTTTTTTTTAATGTGTAGAAATAGCGGCAAGGCATCAGGGTATGATTAGAACTCTGTTAACTGCACAACTAATTTGCTCTCTACTTAGAGTAGCTGACACCAAACTTGCCCAACCAAGAAATCCTATTTGGTAGTGAATGTTCATGTTTGGTAAGCACCAAATCACAAACAGTCAATCATTTCCAGTTAAGAGTCAAGCAGACCCTGGCAGTGACATCAGCGCATGATAGTATCTCAGCTGCCCTTCTTGGAAGCTTTCTTTCTATCTTCTGACTTGCTTCGTGGGGGTGGCAGCTAGTACCAACTGTAACATAGCAGAATATGAAACAATTCAGATATAAAATGGTGGGACTGCAAACTAGTACAACCTCTGTGGAAAGTAATATGGGGATATCTCAAAGAGCTACAAGTAGAACTACCATTTGATCCAGCTATTCCATTACTGGGAATCTACTTAAAGGAAAAAAAGACATTCTATAAAAAAGACATTTGCACTCGAATGTTTATAGCAGCACAATTCATAATTGCAAAGATGTGGAAACAACCCAAGTGCCCATCAATACATGAGTGGATTAAGAAAATGTGGTGTATGTATACCATGGAGATCTATTCAGCCACAAAAAAACACAGGCAATCTAGTATGTCTTATATTATCCTGGGTAAAGCTGGAGCCCATTCTACTAAGTGAAATATCACAAGAATAGAAAAACAAGCACCACATGTACTCACCATCAAATTGGTATTGACTGATCAATACTTAAATGCACATATAGTAATAACATTCATTGGGTGTTAGGCAGATGGGAGAGGGGAGGAGGGGATGGGTTTACACACCTAATGAGTACAGTGAGCATCATCTGGGGGATGGACACACTTGAAGCTCTGACTCAGTTGGGGCAAAGGCAATATATGTAACCTAAACATTTGTACCCCCATAATATGCTGAAATAAATAAATAAAATAGGTGGGGGGGAGGTACCAACCAAAAGGAAATTAGAAAAGTATTTGCCCTTTGAACCGTATCTTCTTCTAGAAAATGGGAATGATACCCCTATCTCACAGGAGCATTGGGATGTAAATGAAATAAGGTTTATAATGTTCATTCATTTAACAAAAAATTATCAGACACTTACTATAAACCAAGTACTGTGCCAGGTGCTGGGATATAAGAGTAAACAAAACACACTCTGCCCATGTGTTCATAGGTCTTTACGGGTAGTGGGGTAGATAGATATTAAACAAATAGTCACAGAATTAGCCAAGTAGTTAACATCTGTCAAATGTAAAGAATGCTATAAAGAGTACTATAGAAGTATATAATAAAGCTCCGTATATTAAACTGAATAACGGCCACCCAAAAATGTGCATGTCATAATCCCCTGAGCCTGTGAATATGTTCCCTTACATAGCAAAAGGGACTTTGCAGATGTGACCAAGTTAAGCCTCTGGAGATGGGAAGAGTATCCTGGATTATCCAGTTGGGCCCAATCTAATTACAGGGTCATTTAAAGTGGAAGGGGCAGGCAGGCGGAGATTTAGCTGCAGAAGAGGAGGTTGGAGGGATATTGCTGACTTTGAAGATGAGGATGAGGGCCACGAGCTGAGAAATGCGGGTGGCTTCTAGAAGCTACAAAAGGCAAGAAAATGCTTCCCTGGAGCCTCCAGAAAGGAAAGCAGATCTGGCAACTTGATTTTAGCCCAGTGAGACCCCCATGAGACTTCTGACCTTCAGAACTGTAAGATAATAAATTTCTGTCTGTTATTTAAGACAATACATGAAGTTTGTGGTAATTTGATATAGCAGCTATAGAAAACTCACACAGTCCTAAACGTAGTGGGGTCTGGAGAGGAGAGGGTCAGAAAAAATCTCCGGGGAACCTGACCGAGATGTATCAGGAGAATTGGAGTTGGTCAGGCAGAGAGCCTTGCCACCAATTCCTGTCCCTCCCTCCTCATTTGACACCCCACAGTCTGGCACTGATGTCCATGGCTTCCTCACTGGTGGCTGCTGTATGTTTTCCTGAGACACTTGGTCCAGGAGGTCATATTTCTGACAGGATCCATGGGGCAGGCAGCTCTGATTAGAACCTCTTGCCATGACACATCCACAGTACATGTTTTCATTCAACAAGTATTTATTGAGCATCTACTCTGTGCCAGTCTCTGTTCCAGGTGCAGCAGTACAGCAGTGAATGAAAGAAAGAGTTAATGTTCCTGTTGGTGGAGTATAATGAGTTCATCTTTATGCAAAAGATTAACTCTATTTGATCATAATTTTTTTTGAAAAGCAGAACCATGCATGGAAAAATTGGTATAATCATAGAAAGTGCTATAGTCTTGAAAAGTGCCAAGACACAAGGAGCTCAGTCCAACAGAGACCCCATGAAAACAATTTTAGACACTAGCAATTTAGCCTAGATGGCCAGATGAATTGATCGACTTTGCTGCCTCCTGTTCTTTGCCAGAAGGTTTGAGCAATGGTAACTGCAGCAAGAGATAGAGTCACAACTCCAGCTCCAGGAATTGCCAATGCTAGACAAAGAATTGGCTTCTGGATTTACAACTGAAGTAGATGCCTCCTGAAATCCTAGTGGTAAGGCTTAAGAAAAGGTTTATTTTAAATCTCAAAAGTAAGAAACTCACAGATAGTTAGAGATGACAAAAACAAATGACACCACACAAAAGAGCATGGCATAAACACTATTGAGGTACTGCACAAAATTTAAAAATTCAATAATTTTGTGGCAAAATAATAGTCATTGGAATTTCCAACACCTAACAGTTTTAAAGGGAGGAGTTGTTTTGCTTTTTATTAATTTGGTTTTTTTTTTTTTCAAATCAGCAATGTGTTACTGGTCTAGTATACTTATGTGTCCTACTAAATGGCCTCTCCCAGTGCCTACCCAAAACTGAAGAGAGCATCCCACCCCACCGCAGAAAAGCCGAGGAAAACAGACAGAGCTCTTGGTGGTGCGTGTCTTCATCAGACCTTTTAAAGCATGTTGCAATTGTGCATAACAAAGGAGAATTGCGAAGTAGCTTCAACTGCCTATTGGTTTGAGAAGGTGACCCGTCAGTCCCTGGATATTTGGGTGGGAGACATTAATCAAGCATTCCTTTGTCAGTGTTCGTTAAATATAGTTAAATGATCCTATCTGCCTGGGCTGTTTAGACCTGTCAGAAGTAATCTGCCCCTTTTTGAGGATTGCCAAACAGGTTTTCATCCCAAGTGACTCAGTCATTTATTCCTGTTTAAATATAAATCTTACCTCTGTAAGTCCTGGCTCACCCTTAAAAACTCCAGTGGCTAGAATTGTTATGGATTCTTCTCATTTTTCTGAATACTACAAAGAATGTGGCCAAATTTTCCTCCAGGGAGTTGGGGAAAGTAGAAAGTAAATTGAGGGCAAACCACAGAGATAGCAAATGGGGATTCTCAAGCATAACTTGGATAGATGAACTTGAATGACTTTATCCTTGTTGACCCAGAACCTAGATCAGAAAAGCTGGCATTATCCAAGCAATGCACAAATAATAGATAAGAAAGCATTGTTAGGAAATATCTGGTTGGTACCACATGACAAAAATTTACAATATATGAGGCAAAAATGAAATTGCCTTTCACTCAGTTCTTTGTTCCCTTCATTGTAACAGGGCACTGTTTTGTTTTTTTAAAGCCACTATATGGTTTGACTACGTTTCCTCTCTTTGGTGCCAGGAGGTTTGCACAATGGGACTGCAAGCAAGAGACAGCATCATGGATCGAGCAGCAGGAATTGCCAACTCTCTATCCAGAATTGGATTCTGGACATACAAGCCTTAGGAAAGTTTATACCCTTTCACCTCAATTCCTCTACTAGGAATGTCCCTTAATGGACTGTTTGGCAATACACAGAAAGGTTTATGTGCAAAGACAGCCATCCTGGTTTTATTTATAATTGAAATATAAAAGAAAAGGGCACACCTACACAGTCAACAAAAAATGGTTGTTTAAATTAATTATGGTGCATCTAGGGAAGAGAAGTATTCCGTAGCCATTGAAATTGTTTATGAGAAGTTTTAAGAACAGAAAACAAATTTAGTTTTAACCATTCACACTTTTCCGTACCTCTAAAAAAATTTTCTACAAAGATCATGGTTTGTCTTAGTTATCAGGACACAGAAAAAATGTGAAGATAACCATGAAAGCACTGATGCATAACACAGTGGACAATGCTCAATAAGCTTTCTCTCTTTTAAAATCTACATGCAATAATCAGTACTTATTCTTAACCAACCGACTCTTTTTTTAATTTTTTTTTTTTTTCTTTTTTTGAGACATGGTCTTGTTATGTCACATGTTGCCCTGGATGAACTCAAACTCCTTAACTCAAGTGATCCTCCTGTCTCAGCCTCCTGAGCAATTGGGACTACAGGCATGCCCCACTGTATGCAGCCCTTAGCCAGCCCATTCTTTATCACTCAATCAAATATCTTTTATATTTGGCTACATGTAAGAACCACCAACTTGTATTGCTTCTCTTATTTTTCTACCTGTTCTCTGTTGAAAAAAGCTGATTGATAATTTATGTTATCCTCTTGGGGAAAAAAAAATTGAGGGTATGATCTTCTATAATTATTTTGTTAAACAAGTCCTTTACTTCATGGGATGCAATGGAAGAGGCCATCTCATTAGTCGGTATTTATATAAAAGGGAAATTTGCATTTATATACCCATAAAAACAGATTGAGCTGAGAATCTTACTTCAGATAAACACACTTTTCTTTTTACTGGAGCGGTTTTCATGCCTTCCTTATTAGATTATAAGCTTATCTTTGAATTGTTCATATTGCCTAGAACAAGATTTTGAGTTGGTATGTTTCAATAAATCCTGCTGAACAAATAAATGAAGCCCCTATATCAGTGTATTTTCACATATATAATTTTGGCTTCTAAAAGCATTGTTTAAATTTTATGCTGAACCCCCAATATTTCAAATAAGTCAAAAAAGAACTCATCTGATTGAAGTGGAGGTGGGGAAGGACCAAAATTGAGGGTGACCATGTAATTTTTTGTGCAAGCTAGGACACTCTTGGGAGGCAATATTAATAATTGCTTTGGGACAACATTATTTTACAAATCATTCCTTTCTGCTTTATGAAGATCACAAGTCCAAATTTCTGAGAAATAATAAAAGAAAGGATTGGGAATTGGCTACAAAAAATAAATGCCTTATGTGTGTGTGGGCGGGGGTGGGGGGGAAATGATACTATAACTGAAGTCCAGAATCAAACGAGAAATTGAACAAAAGCTGTATTTTCAAAACACAAACGGAGGACTAATTTGGTCAATTTAGAAAGTGCTTGAACAAAACAATGAGGAAAAAATGAACTTCCCCCTAATCAGCAAACAATAGTTGCATAGGCAGTTTATAGGCAAAAAATATACAAATGGCAGTAGTCAAAAAATATATACAAAACGGTGCTCCATCTCACTCATAATTTGAAAGATGTAAATCAAAACAAGAAACCATTTTTCACCTAGTAAATGGGCAAATGTTAAAGTGTGAAGATACCTGATATTAGCCTACAGAGAAGTCATTCTTAACACTGATGAGAAGCACATTAACAAGCTTAAACTTTTTAGGTGGCCACTAGGTGATAGCTATTAAAACAAAAACACATATTGTCTTTGACCTGGCAATAACAGGGCTAGAAATTGACTTGATGGACATATTTGGAAAAGCAAATACATGAACTGTAGTTTGTCATAGCAAAACAAAACTTGGAAACAATCTAAATGTCTATCAATTAAGGAAGGATCAAATACATTATGGAATAGAATATTCATTTGGTGAAACGCTGTGCAGCCAATAAAATAAAAAATGAGGATGTTTTGTATGTTCTAATATGGAAAAATCTCAGACATCAGTGAGGCGAAAAACAAAAGCAGGTTCATAACATTGTGTTTATTATGGTTTTTATTCTGCACATTGTTAGGAAGCTACACATAGGTATTAATATTTCCTGTGGTTTTTTTAAAGATCCTACCAGGGAGCATTACCAGTGGTTGTCTTTGTTAGAGGGACTGGGTGAAGGAGTGGGGGCGGAGCGGGGGAGATTTTACTCTCTGTTTTGTACCTTTCTGCCTTGCTTAAATTTTCTAAATATGCTCACGTGCTCCTATCATAAATTTTTAAAATGTCAACAGAGGTTATCTCGGCAGTGGGATTATCGTAATAAATATTATAAAAGGTGGAGAAAGCTATGTGTAGGGAAAACAAAATGGGAAGCCCAAGTCAAAAGATGTTCCAAACTTTCAAAATCATACTGCCTCCATGAACTGTGAAAAAGTTTGAAACATAAATCTCTTCTTCTGAAAAATATTTAGCATTTGAGCCATCCATTTGCCCAAATATTTATTACAATATTAACAAAGTAACAAAGATCCCATCCCTTACCCTCTAGTAAGAAACTGAGGGAAATATGTGTAAGGCATTGCAGGAGCAAAGAAAATATCCATGATGTACGTCAACATGTTCAACAAAGACCCCGTAATATCCATTCCACCCCATCTTCGCTCCTGGCCCTCAGTCAATGGGAGAGGCCACTGTTTCTGTGGAGGCTTCCCTAGTATCACTCCCTGAAAGCATAAAAGCCACAGTTTCGCATGAGACCAAATATATCATGCTTTGATCTGTTATACCCTTCCAAAAAGGTGACTGGGGTAGGTTGAAGTTGGAACTGGGAAGCAGAGGCCTTCCCCAGCTGCACAATGGGGCTCTCTGGCATCCTCCTGGAAGGGCACTTCCCTCACAAAAGCCAGCCAATGTAAAACCACCAGAAGACCTAAGTATATTCTGTCCTCAGTTAGGTCAAGTCTCAAATGCGGGAGTGAGGGAAGGTGAACGCAGGGCCTTTCCCCTTCGTACTGGGTTGGGAGGAAGGGAGGAGGCATCCTGAGCACGAAAAGGTAAAACCAAAGGTACTACTCTTTTTCAGATGTCTAGTTCTCCTTCTTCTACCCCAGTAGTTATACGACTCTTGCTATCCTTCTGTTTAACTTTTGCCAACCTAACATTTTTACCAGAAGTGAAATGCTTGTATTTATTATGATTTTCCACAAATATCACTCACAATCCAATATTTTTTAACAAATGAAAGCTTCTCAGCACTCCAGTGATGGGCTTTGTTATTCCATGAAACGAATATAAGCAATGATAGTCATTAGGCATCTACTATTGCCCAGCACTATGACAGGTGCTTTACATCAAACACCCTGCTGAACAGGTAATATTACACCCATTTCACAGATAAGAAAACTGAGGCTTGGAAGGGCTGAACAATTTGCACAAGATCATACAGCTAGTAAGTGACTGAGCGCCTAGGTAAATGCTTTATCACTGCTCTAGAACTAGAGTGTCTAGTTAAATGTTTTATAGATGCTGGTCAGCGGCTGATCATCTATTTAAATGCTTTACAGATATTCCAAAGTTGAACTGAATAAAGATGAATTTTCCATAAGAGTTTGGCTTCTCTTGTCATATGTAAACAAAAGAATGTAAAACTCTAAGAAAAGAGCCCAGTTACAGGTTCATTCTGTTTTCCATCTGTGCTATCCAGTAAGGTAGCCATTAGGCACGTGTGACTACTGAGCACTTCATATGTGGCCAGTCTGATTGAAGAACTGAATTTTTAATTTAATTTTAACTAATTTAAATTTAAATAGACACATGTCTACCACATTGGTAGTGGAGTTCTAGCCAAAATCATTCAAAAAGCATTTATTTTTGGTAAAATAGAATCAAAAGAAGAGGAAGTAGAGGGAGAAATAATGACATAAAATCACAAACTATTTAGAGCTGGAAAAAACCTTTATGAGACCATCTCATCCAACCCACTCATTTTACACAAATGAGTAAACTGAGACCCAGTGAGATTCAGCATTTTGCTCAGGTCCCACAAGCTAGTAAAGAGCCAGTTATAAATCCTGCCTTTAAATGAATTTCAAGCTATGGTGCTAACTTTTTAGCCAGGGTATTAAAACAGTTGCACAGGATTGAGTTAAACTAAGAAAAATTATTATTATTACTTTTTAAATTCTCCTTACTCTTGAAGTCTGTATGAGGTAAGGAGCAGATGACAAACAGGGTCATAGGCAGAATGGCTCTCCTTGCCTCTTGCCAAATCTCTCTGTATCAGTAAGAAATAATTTAAGGTAAAATTCCCACAAGGCAGAGAGGCATAAGTAAGGACAAAACTAACCTGCTAGTTAATTCCATGGCCTCCTGTTAGGGAAAACGAAGTACTTTGGAATTCTGTTTTGATGTTCCAGTTCCATTACAAAAAATTAGACTTCAAATTATGATGTTCCCTAAACCATGGCCTCCTTCCCATCCTCTACCCACAAATGGGTAGAGTCCTGTATACCTCCCTCACTGAAAAGATCCTCTATTTAATTAGGTTAATAGGTTACAGATAGGTTAATTGGGTTAAATCCTGGGCAGAGCGAAAGTGCTTTCTAATTGCTGCTGCCATCCCATTACCTAGAGCTGAGATGGATCTTTAGTGCACACTAGTCTATATTCCACTCAACAGAGGCCTATTTAAACACCATACATGGTGGAGACTTAAACACAGGGCAGTATCACTCCCCTAAACTCTTTGGCAAAAGCATTTTGAAAAGAGTACTTTCTGCCTAATAAATGATTTCTTCCAGGTTTCCAGTGAAACAAGTCATTTAAAAAAAAATTTTTTTTTTTTTTTTTTGACAAATGAAAGGGGAAAAAAATGCCTTTTCAAATCCAGGGCACTTGAAAGTTTCATTTTCCTGTTTTAATTTGCTTTGGTGTTTCAAGGGAATAATAATAGTTTTTTAATGCCAAAGGTGGCTTTCATCACTCAAAGCCCTCTAATTTCCTCCCTTATTGCAAGTAATGTGTTAATAGTTCCAAAATGAAATATTACCTAAAACACAACTTGCTAATTTTCCTCACAGTTCAAAGTTATTTGAAAAAGAAGCATCACCTTTTACAAATATTTACTTTGCGACAACGGAAGACGCTGCAAATTATCTGCAATAGCTTCTATTCTCTTCTTTTTTGTGCTGTCTTTGAATCTTCTGTTGGGAAAAAAAGAAATAAATCGGAAAAAGGAAAAGAAAAACTCCCCCTTACCTTTTATGTTCTAATACCAGGATCCACCTAAGGACCTGAATTCTACCTTTAAAATTAAAAAATACTCATATATACATATAATATATATAGAGAGAGAAAAGATTGGTATTCATGGTCTCATTACAGAATACACACACCAAAGAAAGGATGTACATAGAGGCCATAGAGAATTTAAAAGATTTATTTATGATGTATTACTGTAATTTTTAATTTAGACATGCAAATTTTTTAATTTGCACCGACTGCTTTGCCTTAATGGTTTTGATTAATACTTGGAGGTAGTGTTTGTGAAAGAGATTTATACTGTGATTCATCTGCAAAATAATCAAATCATTACCAGCTAATGACAAAGCTGTGAAAAATGATATAGATATTGTGTAACTTCCAGCTATGGCTGAGCACGTGGAGGTACCCAATCCTTCCAGCAAATGTGGACTTGTGTTAATAACTGCTGGGAAGTTCGCTCTAGGTCCACTCTAATTTGGCAACAAAAAACATTGATCTTAATAAAGCTGTCTGATAAAAGGAGCAGTGATTAACATCCCGAACCCTCCATTCTGCTACTCATGCCAAGGTCCCTTTTTTTTTTCCAGGAATGAAATTCCACTGCACTTCCTGCTTATCGCTTCATCTCACCTCAGCCCTCTGTGGCTCTCCAGATAAGGCTGCAGAGAGCCTAAGGAGGGGGTGGGGGACAGGGAGAGCCAGAGAGAGCCTTGCTGGTGACTGCAGGTGGCAGTTGCTGAGGAAGAAAAGCAGAGCACACTGAATTCCCAGAGTCTGAACCCCGTCCAGAGCCACACCCAGTCCTTTCAGAACTCAGAGGCACCTCCTCTTCTAGTGGGTCCTGAAAGACGGAATGACTCTTGCTCTCCTGCTAATCCTAACAACATCAGCAAAGGTGAGGAGAGAAAGCTCCACAGTATGTCCAGAGTCAGCAGAACCGACTCTCAAATGGTATCAGGAAGCAGAAGAGGGCCGGATGCAGAAACTCACAGATAATCCCCAAATCTCATGACAGCCGCTCCTCATGACAAGCTCCCACTGTGTTCCTCACCCACGTGGCTCACTTAAGCAGACAGGCAGATTTGGAGGTTCCTTTCTGCTCCCAGCCCCTCCCCACCACCAAATAATAAAAATTAACATTTCTTGAGGTCTTTGGTAAAATTGACAACTAAAAATTACATATATTTATTGTTACAACATGTTTTAAAATATGTATGTATTATGGAATGACTAAATTGAGCTAATATCTTGAGGTCTTACTATGTGCCAGACATTAAGGGACTTTACACCTACTTTTTCTTTAATCCTCACCACAAACCTATGAAGTAGATTTTACTGCTATTATTCCCATTTTACAGATAAGTAGCTCTCCCAGTGTTAAAAGAAAATTGGGGGAGTAGAGGTAAGACTTATTTCTGGTCCATTTTAACATCACATACCCTATCCCTCAAACCATGTCGTCATTATCTGCCTGAAATTTCCACCAAAGAATGAAAATCCCCAAAATGAGGGCAGTCAGCAGAGGGATGGGATGAGGTGGAGAGGTTTTTTTTCTTTAAAAAAAAGTGTGCATCAGCTACAGTTAATATTGAAAGCAATGATATTTTAACTCATTATCAAGAAATCCAGCTCCTTTTTCATTTCAGTCCTCACAAAGGAAAAGCCCAGTGAGTTGATAATCATTAATATTTCATTGGAGACCAATCCATATTTTCTGTGATGGTGACACGGACATTCCACTTCATCAGGAAGCCATTTTACAAAATTAAAAAAAGCAAGGCACCATTCTGGAAAGCACAAGTCGAGACTACTTATCATTATTATTTATTACCTATTGGGTGCCAACTGGATCCCTACTGCAGAGAAAAAGTTATAAAAGCATCATACAGAGGCAGACAGTCCCTGCTCACTGTGTTCACAATTCAATTCCAATTTCATGGCTACAATGGGTCCTGTGTCTTTAATTACTGGTAACTGTGACTGCCGTGGAACCACAAAAGCAAGATCAGAACTTTCTATCACTTTTCTAGACATGAAGATAAATGAGAAGGGAAGCAATAAGTGTAACTAATTTCAACCAGAGCTGGAAGAGGCAAACTTTCAGCTATGGTACCACACACAACATTTATCAGGAGAGCCCCTCTCCTAACAGAGCCAGTACCACTGATTCCCAGATATGAAATAGGCTTCCCTTTAAAAAAAAAAAAAAAAAAACAGGAGAGGAAAATAAATGTAATGTAGCTTTCAAAGCATCATTTCGGCTCAAAGAGTCAGAGAAATAAGCATGTGATTTAATTGCACATGTGGCCTAGGAAAAGCAGGAGGAGTTAAGCCAGTAAGTTCAAAGTAAAGTTAAAATTCAAGCCATTCAAAATGAGCCCACATCATAAGCTTTTGGACAGATGAGCATCTTGTGTGATTCAAGCAAAAGATGTAGTGCAAGTAATGAGGCTGAAGTGATGAAGGAAAGGGAAATACACTCTCAGAGGTAAACTTGCAGTAAAGTCATTGGGACTTAGCTGAGTAATTCCCTCTAATGCTTAGACAAATAATGCTGTTAAATTCTTGGGAATCAGACCATGTCTCCACCCCTCAGCTTCTGGGAGTTTCTAAAGACTGGACTAAGCTAGCTGTAGGGAAAATTAAATCCAAAATATATTCTTCGTGATCATTTCAGAGAAGGGAGATACTCCCTGTCTGTCAATAATGTGAGAAAAGGAACTAAACTTTGACTCTATTTTCCAAATGTGGAAGGCAATCTTAGATATTCAGGGGGAGGCCAGAGACCAGGCATTATCACATACAGGTTTTACTGGCTGTGCTCCTGCCACCAACTGATCACAGATATTCTGAAATCCAGTCCCTATCCTGGTTCCTCAGAAACCCTCCTCCAACACCATCAATAGTTACAGCCAAGGTCATCACCAAGAATCTCAGCTGTCTTTTATGTAATCTGCCTTCTACTTTTGCCAATTCTTATGCAAGATTCTACAACTCCTCAAATTCATCTAAAGACATGCAGTCCAGCAGGACTTTCCATGATGGTGGAAATATTCTACATCAGCACTGTCCTACATGGTACCCATTAGCCACACGGGGCTAGTGCAACTGAGGAAATAATTTTTTAATTTTGTTTAATTTTTAATAAATTTAAATTTAAATTGCCACATGTGGCTGTTGACTGCCATACTGGGCAGTGCGGCTCTAAAGAAAACAATGTGGATTATGCTAAAGATGTAATAGCATAAATGGAGGGGAAAGCTTACATTGCACATACCACAGAACTCTCTTCCCCAGACTGTTGCAGCTAGAGGTGACCAACCATATAACATAATTCTGGCCAGTAAGAGGAGAGCTCAGGGTTGCTGTGCAAGCTTTTTTCTATCTTATATAAAATCCAATTTCCTATTTGCCCGTTTTCTTTTTCTTCTGTTTGGGTATATACATGGTAACCTGCACATTTAGCAACCCTCTTGAGTGCAAATGCCATACATCAAGGTTGGCAAGTCAGGAAGTTGGAAAAAGGGCTTGGACTTGAAAAACTTGAGCCATTTCACTAGTTCTGGATGGCAAATCTGTGTATTTTATGTGGCAAGGGATACATAAAGCCCTTCCTCATTTAAACTACTTGTTGCCTGTTTTTCCATGCTTATAGACAAATGCACTAATCATAACAGATATAATGAGGCCCCAATATAAAGGTTTGCCACATAATGCGTTGGTGTCTACAGAACTGATATAAAGTCAGATTATAACAGCTGCGCTTATCCACTGCACCTACCCATCCTCACTGTTCTCCTCGAAGCCAGCCCACGGCAGCCTTAAGTAGTGGAGATTTCATTGAATTGCCCACCGCTCACTAAGCTTCCTTTCTCTGTGTTCTCTTTCTCTCCTATATCTACTTATCTAATTCTTTGTGTCTTTCTACTCTCCCCTCAGCAGTGATAACTTCCTAAAATTGGGGTGTGGAAAGAGAGCAAAGCAAACTTTGTCACAGGTTAAAGGCATTTTAGTCACAGGAGGGAAGGGAGAAGGTATTTGGATATTAAACGGGTGTTCCTTTCTATTAAAAGTATTTTCGGGCCAGGCGCGGTGGCTCACATCTGTAATCCTAGCACTCTGGGAAGCCGATGTGGGAGGACTGCTTGAGGTTAGGAGTTCGAGACCACCCTGAGCAAGAGCAAGACCCCATTTCTACCAAGAATAGAAAAAATTAGCTAGGTGTGGCAGTGCTTGCCTGTAGTCCCAGCTACTTGGGAGGCTGAGCCAGGAGGATCACTTGAGCCCAGAGTCTGAAGTTGCAGTGAA
The DNA here is from genome assembly GCF_020740605.2 of Lemur catta. Taxonomy (NCBI): domain Eukaryota; kingdom Metazoa; phylum Chordata; class Mammalia; order Primates; family Lemuridae; genus Lemur; species Lemur catta. The sequence continues at coordinate 160,961,906 of NC_059128.1, forward strand.
CTATGATGACACCACTGTACTCTAGCCAGGGTGACAAGATCAAGACTCTGTCTCAAAAAAAAGAAAAAAAGTATTTTCATTGATTCTGTTAATGTGAAGTATATTTATTGATTTTCATATGTTGAGCCATCCTTGCATCCCTGGGATGAAACTTACTTGACCATGGTGAATGATCTTTTTATTGCTGTTTAATTCAGTTTGCTAGTATTTTGTTAGGAATTTTGCATCTATGCTCATCAGGGATATTAGCCCATAATTTTCCTTTTTTGTTGTGTCCTTATCTGGTTTTGGTATCAGGGTGATTCCACTTCTGGGTATCCAGCCAAAGGAAATAAAATCAGAATGTTGAAGAGATATCTGTACTCCCATGTTTATTGCAGTACTATTTATGATAGCCAAGACATAAAATCAGCTTAAGTATCTATCAACAGGCGAATAGATACAAAAAGTGTGGTATATATACACAGTGGAATACTCTTTGACCATAAAAAAGAATGAAATCTTGTCATTTGCAGCAATGTGGATGATCCTAGAGGACATTAGGTTAGGTGAAATAAGCCAGGCACAGAAAGACAGATACCACGTGATCTCACTCATTTTTGAAATCCAAAAAAACTGACCTCATAAAAGTACAGAGTAGAATAGTGGTTATCAGAGGATGGGGAGGGTGGGAGGAAGAGGAGGGTGGGGAGAAATTGGTCAATGAGTACAAAATTTCAGTTAAGGGTATTAAGTCCTGGTGTTATATAGCACAGTAGGGCTGCCATAGTAAACGATACTATAGTGTGTATTTCAAAATCACTAGAAGAAAGAATTCTGAATGTTCTTACCACAAGGAAATGATAAATGGTTGAGGTGACAGATGTGCTAAATACTCTGGTTTGAACCTTACACAATGTATACATGTACTAAAACATCACGTCGTACCCCATAAATATGTATAATAGTTATGTGTCAATTAAAGACAAAACTTTAAAAACAGTTTTTAAAAGTATCTTCAGTAAATAATTTTCTACAATGTGCCTAGAAAAAACCTTACCTGGTCTCACTTCTGAGCTCTCGTTCATACTTCTTTTTTCTCACTGGTGACTTCTAATTGGGTACCTAGCCCGTGCTAAGCCTGTGCCCGGCCCTTACATCTATATCATTTCTTTTAATCCCAAAAACAACCCCAGGAGATGAACCTGGGGACAAGAGTGGCTTTCAAGGGTTTTTCAAATCCATACACTCTACTAATTGATAGCCGTTTACTAAATTTATTGAAAATTCTTCCTCTCGTGTGTATGCCAATTTCATCTATTATTCCCATTTTATAGATGAGAAAAGTAAGGTTCAGAGGGCAGAAGTACTTCATCTATAATAAGTGACAGTGCCAGGATTTGAACCTGGCATTTCTGGCTGCAAGTCTAGGATGTTTTTGCACTGGAAAGAACAGAAGACCTGAGGTTAATTCTCCCATGGGAACCTTTCTAGTGCCAGCCAGTGAAGATAAGAGGTCAGCTTCCCTTCTGTCTGAGGGGAAGAGGAGAAAGGGAAAACTAGAGAGAGGTCCTGAATGGTGAGAGAAGTCAGGAAGCCCAGTTCTGTGCTCCGCCAGAAAGGCACTTAACCTCTATGTCCTCCCGGATGTCAAAGGTGTTAATAAGCTTTCTAACCTCACAGGGAAGTTGAGGATTAACTCTTGTTTAAAAGCAGTTTGTGATCCAGTGATGAAAGATGCTCTCAATGTGTTTTTTGGTCCCTCTCATTCCTCCTCCCTTAGTCATGACTCATGAAAAGTAGATGGGGCAATAGAGGGTGGAGGGAACAGTGGAGACAGGCAGCTGAGAGAGTGAGCTGAAAGCAGAATAAGACAGAACAAGAAAAGCAGGGTTAGTGGTTCCAGAATTCATAGACCATGACCAAGAACCACTGGATGAATATGCTCAACTAACCCCTTCCTTTCCGTAGACACTCAAAAATGCAACAAGTTGTCTTTCACCCCTATGCCATCCCATTCCAAAGAAGAAAATTCAGTTTTAACTTTTGATAAGTGTGTTTCAAGGGCAAAGTTTAGGTAATTTCCTATCTTCTGCTTTTTCCAGTCTTCTGGCCCTTGGTAAATCTTCCCCCATGAAAATGAAGAAGGACGGGTCATTCAGTCCTTGGTCGCTTGGTCATTGGGGCTTAGATGTGTCCCTAAGGCTAAAATACTTTTCTAAAAAGCTTTCAGAAAGTTGTAGCCTTCTCTACATGTTTCTCTTCTCTGTCTGCGGTGGCATCTGATTTTCCCTTTCCTTTTTTTTCTAATTTAAAAATATAAGGAAGGTGGAAATACAAGGGCAAATCCTTTTCAGAGTCGACTCAGCATGAGAGTATCCTAAAGTCATATCTAGTGAAGGAATTCAAGATAGAACTCCAAAGAGAGAGACCCTTAGGAAAAAAGGTGGCCTTTGAGGGCTTTTCAAATGCACACACTATCTATTAATAGTCTTCACTAAATTTGTTGAAAATTCAACCTCTTGTGTTTGTGCCAACTGCATTTCTACTGCCAACAGAGAATTGTTACCTTGCAGTCATAGATTATGAAAAAAATATCTGCCCTCACAGACACTGGGGAAATGAGAACAAGATAGAAGAAAGAAAGGGTCTCTTTCCTTCTGCCCACAATATGACAAATGCCATCATCTTCAGGACCTAAAGTAGACTGTATTCATTTTTACTGTGATCTTTCAATCCATCTGAACAAGATAAATACACAATTAATTATTCAACAGACATTTACCAAAGACCTTCTACGTGCTGGCTTACATGAGATGCTCAATAAATACTCATGAATTAAGAGCTGAAGGGCAGAGAAGAAATATCTTGATCAAGGTACCCATGGCCAATTTGTGGAGGAACGACAATTAATTCAAAGGCTAAAGTTTTAGGAAAGAAAGATCAGGAAGCCCAAAGCAGAGGCACCATTTTCATTTGGGTAAGGAGGGGGCACCCCAGGCTTGACTAAAGTACACCATGTACTGTTGTTCAGTCCACGCACTGCACTGAGGGGCTGCCCAAGCAGGAGTGGGTGCTGGATTTCTGCTTGCTCTGTTTGCCAAACTGAAAGCCCACAGGCCGCATCTGCCCAGAAGTGATGCCTTTTAATAATTCACACAATGACATAGTATGTGTTGGGGTTGGCTTGTTTTCCTAACTAAAAAGAAAATGTCCCTGCTTCAGGTTCATTCCTCATGTGCAGTCATGATGATCATGTGTGGCCCAGAAGAAAAGAGAATTTCTGCAATACAGCTCTCAATTGGTGGATTAAATAAAATGTTATATCATTGATTTCTGAACACTAAACTATCCAGAGATGTTGCTGGTGTCTATTTAATAGAACTGCCAAAAAACATTTAATTTTTTCATATAAAACACATCCAGAAAATTGAACAAATTTCATCAAAATGTTTAAGTGCCAGAAATGATTCCAATCTAATAAAGCATTAAGGCCTTGTGTAGTCTGTATTGCACATGTGGCAGACCTCTATAAACAACACGGTTGGAACCCGGTTTTTAATTCTTTTGCACAAAATCACCAATTTGGATTCTACAGGGAAATATTTTGGAAGGGTCTCTTTGTAAATAAAGCAACCAATTTCTTAAAATAAAGTTGGCCGAGAGTGCAGTTCTTCAGGGTCTGAGAGGAATCTTTGCTGATCAAATGCTGAGGCAGGTCTGTACAATCAGCTGTTGTAACAGAATCTGTTGGTGTCTGCCGGCGTTCTGAGTGACAGCAGTGTGTAATCAAAAAGACACGCAGATACACATCAGACGACAAGAACACAGAAATAAGCAGTGGGATGGGAATATTTTGGAACCTAAATGGACCTTGGCACAAAACACTTTGAAACTGCCATTTTGCAGAACCTGATCATTTTTGTTTGTTGCGTTTGGAATCTAGAAAGAGAAGGGTACAGAAGAAGGGAGGAGAAGGGTTTATTTTTATGAAGTACATCATACACTCCAGGTGCAAACTGCTCTGAAAATATCATGGGATCTAATCTTCATACTCACAATAGGACGTGAGTTGTATTACCCCTATTTACAGACAGCAAAACCAAATCGAGAGGTGAAACAGCCTGCCCAAGGCCACCCCGCTAACAAGTGAGGAAGCCTGAACTCAAATCCAGATCTTCAGACTCCGAAGTCTGTACTCTTCTACCTCCTTTATTTCCACATCGTGGTGGAGATGAGGAGGAAAACAATTCCTTCATCCAGATCTTAGATGCTGTCCTTATCTGGTGGTTCCTAAGTATTCGCACGCCCTTCACTTTGTCTGCCTCACTGGACAAGAAGGGAAATCCATCTTATTCAAAAAGTAGACTCCAGTGAAAAGCGAGGCTAGGTTCAACTGGACAAAGATCAAACAACTCATTTTTCTCATCGAGTTTTGAGGACAGTGGGGACAGAATACTAGGACACAAGTGAACAGTGCGACCAGCCGCCCAGTTCTCTGCCTTGGGCAGTTCTCTCGGCAGCTTCTCCTCGTTCACAGATGATGAGATTGAGGCAAGAGTCTAGCACGCACAACACCTGCAGGCCCCAAAGGTATTAATCAGTCACGAAAGCCAGGTTCCCCCATCTGAGCAAGGAAGAAGATTTACAAGAAAGCCAGTGAAGTTCTCTGAGGGGAGTAAACCCACTTTATGTAAACCTGAAAGATCAGTTAGAGTTCCCAGAACTCACCCCCCAAGTGTGCCCCTGAAGTCACCAAGTGAGGGACTGTGAGAAACAGTGTCAATGGACTCAAAACAAAACAAGACTCACCTGATTACAAGTTTCATTATGAACCTCGGGTTTTTTAGAGCTGATGACGTCACATTGCTTTGAAACGTTGGGAGGAGCTGGGGGGCTGACTCCCATGCTCAGTGTTCACGTGAACTTGGCATATCTTGCAAGCCCCCCACTGACAGGGCACAGACCCTCATCCTCACTTGGGGCCTCGTCAGCCTCGTAGGCCACGCCTGTCCTTCTCCCCCTTCAAAGGTGGTCAGTCACCAAGGGTGGATTTTTGGTCTTTTTCAAAAGCAGCTTCAGTTACTACCACCTGACAGCACAGTCGTCATCAACGCATGTGCTGGCTGTGAGCAGCCGAAAAGAAGCTCCTGAGACCCATGCCAGCCTCCGTGTCCAATACACAATTTGAATTTGGGGTACATAAAAGCTTTACTGCTCAAAGCATGGTACATGGATAAGCAGACTTGGCCTCAACTAGGAGCTTGTAAAAAAATGCAGAATCCCAAGCCCCATTTCAGACCTGGTGGATCAGAATCTGCATTTTTATAAGCTCCCTAGGCAATTCATATGCATATTAAAGTTTGAAGAGTGCTGAGTTAGAACAGTCATTCTCAAAGTGTGTCTCCAGGACCAGCAACATCAGCATCCGCAGCGAGCTTGTTACAAATGCAGAATCTCAGGTCTACTGAATCAGAATTTCCATCTTAATGTATCCCCAGGTGATCTGTGCCCACATTAAAGTTGGGAAAGCACTGTTTTCAGTTCAGGGAGACCTGGCTCACAGGGTTGGCACCACTTCTTACTAGGGGGATAATCTTAGGCAAAGTCTGTAACCTTTTGGAGTTTCAATTTCTTTATCAGTAACATAAGGCTAATAGAACCTTCTCTCAGAAAATTCAAAAGGATTAAATTAAGTCATGTAGGTAAAGCTCTTAGCACAAGGCTAATGCATTTTAAGCACTTAGTAAATAGTTGTTTTTAGCTTTCTCTGTTTGTTGCTTTTCCTCTTGTCTGTCATTCTCTACCCTAGAGATATTTCCATGAGGCTTTCCTGGGTCCCTTCCAGCTTTAACATGGTCTGATTTAATAATTAGTCTATTCTTCTTAAAACTGCTGAGTAGTCTCCGAACCAAACCCTGCAACTGTAATAGAAACAAAACTGGATTAAGAATTAGTTCCTCATCTTCGTATAACTTTCTTTTCTTGTTGAGTTCAGTTTTGTCTCCAACGTGGAATGGAAGCAGCAGGAGGACACAGACCAGTGTGTCTGTTAAACACTTACCACACATACACAGCACTCAGATAATCACACAAGAGGGAACAGACCCATCACGGCCTTTCCCCTTGTGGAGTTTGCTTGTTTAACCAGGGAGATAGATGAATAAATATATAATTGCAGTTGTAACAAGTATTGTGAATGAGGGCCATGGGAGCAAGAATAGAAGGATAGTAAATTTAGATGGTATAGGTTGGGGTGAAGGGGGTGGAACTGGAAAGTAGCCTCTTGGAGGGAATGATATACAAGCTGAGACTTGAAAAGGAAGAGTCGGAGTTAATTAGGGGATAGAGAGCCCCAGGTGTAAGTAACTGGAAGTGCAAAGGGCCTGAGGCAGAAAATACTTTGAAAAGTCAAAGAGCCAAAGAGAAGGCAGGTATACTGGAGCCATTCAGTGAGGGTACTGGTTCCTGGACAGGCTGGGGAAGTAGGTGCAGCCAGATCTGGGCTTTTAGGCAACCAGTTGTTCTATAATTTAGGGAGGACAAGGCAGGACACAGCAGTGGCAAGCTCATGAACATAGGTCGCTGAAACAAATCTCACCACCAACCGCATTTGTGCATGAGCTCCTAGCACTTAGGAGGAGCTCAGTAATATTTGTGAATAAGCACAAATGAATAAATGGATGACACATACAGAGAAGCTGGTGATATAGTAGAGGCAAAAGTTATAACCCAGGAAAAGTGCCTTGCAAAAGAATGCAGGGCATCACTCCTCCAAAGGTCCCTGCTTTCTCCTGCATTATACATTTTTCTTGCTTTTCTGGATTTTCTTATCCACATTTAAATGTGTTGTAATATCTCATGTCTTTAAAAATAGCCTTGCATGACTTTGACATTGCACTCCAGCTACAGCCCATTTCTCTAGTACCCATTACAGAAAAATGTTGAGTTTTGGGTTCCTGCCATCTCCACTTCCTCTCTTCTCATTTTCTCTCTTAAAGAAAATCCACACATAATATTGGTACACAAAAGAACACATGTAGTGTACAGGTATATCATACAGATTGGCGATAAAAGTCGACACGCCATCAATGTTCCACTCAAGTATTAGAGTCTTATCAATTCCATTGAAGTGGAGTAGGAGTTACTCTACTTCAGTGAAGTGGTTTGTATATTATTCTTCATTCCACCCTCTGCCTCCATTCATTAAAGCAGTAATAACCCTGAATTTTGTATTATCATTCCCTTTCTTTTATATATCATTTTGTCACAAATGTTTATATCCCTAAAAAACATATATTTAGTTTTACCTTTTTGTATTTTATAAAACTGGAAAATCAATCACACAAAATCAATTCCAACTGGAATTGCCAATGCCAAAATATTCAAATTTTTTTTTTTTTTTTTTTTGAGACAGAGTCTCATTCTGTCAGCCTAGCTCACAGCAACCTCAAACTCCTGGGCTCAAGTGATCCTACTTCCTCAGCCTCCCAAGTAGCTGGGACTACAGGCATGTGCCACCATGCCTGGCTAATTTTTTCTATATATATATTTTTTACCGGTCCAAATCATTTCTTTCTATTTTTAGTAGAGACAGGGTCTCACTCTTGCTCAGGCTGGTCTTGAACTCCTGACCTTGAGGGATCCTCCCGCCTCGGCCTCCCAGAGTGCTAGGATTACAGGTGTGAGCCACTGCGCCCAGCCTATTCAAATTTTTAAATGTAAATAAAGGACAATATCTTTATGACTTCCAGTTAGGAAAGGATGTTTTAAACAAGGCACAAAAAGCACTAATGATTAAAAGAAAGAGCAAAAAGAAAAATTCCTTCCTTCCTCATGCATAAACAATCCCCTCTCCCATTTCTTCCCAGATGTCACACTTACAAGCAATTGAACCATTAGTAGCTCATCTTTTTGAGTTAAATGTAACCCTAACAAAATGGGATTCCTTTAAGATATAAGTATCCTCCATAGATCAATAATATATTAAACCTCTGTTGAATGTTGGATTTTCTGGGAAGCAGGCTCTAAGACAAAGATTAGCATATAAAATTTGTTTTCAAGGAGGGCTCTTGGAATCAACTATGGCGGAAGGAAGGGAAGCAGGATTGGGACAAGCTGAGCTGTGATGCAGTCTCAATGAAGGCCTCAGCCAACGCCATGGGATTTCTTAAGCTGGGATGGCCCTTCAGAGTTATTCCAAGTTGAGGCATGGAGGCCTTTATCCCCTCATTCACCACATTTTGGATGCAGTTGACCTTGGCCAAGAAGATTCTCTTCAGCCAACCCAGTCCCTTTATGGACTGACAATTAGGGGATTTCTGCCAGCAGTACTTCAAGTAGCTGGGAGTGTACATTCCCGTCACTGAAGGGAAATCAGGGTGGCACATCATGGCATTCACCAAAGTCCCTCACTCTTCAGACTTACTGAGTGCATCAGATGTTTTCTTGAGCCCAGAGAGATCTAATAGAGCGGCAAGAGAACACTAAGTATGGGTGGCCTGACAAGAGAATGAGAGAGAGGAAAGCAGCCCTGAAAGCAAGATGGTCCAGAGAGAGTTTGGAAGAGAACATTTGCTGGGTCATTGGTCAGGGCTACACAGTATGCCAGCTTCCTCTACAGCTTCAAAATATTTCCCAGAATCCACCTTGATCCTTGCCTCTAATTAATACTGAATTCCCCAACTAGTAGACAAAGTATGTTCTTAGAGAACCAGCCCCACAGGAGAAACTATGTACTTCCCATCCACCCACCCACCAAAAAAGTCCACTTTGATAAACTTACCCAGAATTTTGCAATCAGAAAATCTAGAAAGGAGCTACTTTCATTTCAACATGAATAAAAATGTTGAGTCATTTTGAAAAATAAAACTTTATACTTTGAATTACCAGGTGGGAGAGTGGCACTGAGCCAAGCGGAATAACCTGACTTTTCTAGTACTTTGACTCTTTAATCTCTTATGCAGAACCATGCCTAAAATGGAAACACTGAGCTGCAGGTAATAGGTAGCAAGAACAGCTCAATAAGGTAAAAAAAGGCTTATCGTAGGCTGTAATAGAACCCAGAGCCATTCGAACAAATGGCACTGCAGTTATCAACCAGAGCTCTGCTTTGCAATTTTTGAAAAGGTAAGAATATTTTCAGCAATTTTTAAAAATTGACCAGAAAGAGAAAGAGAGACATAAAGCCATTAAGAAATCTCCAGTCCTCACTTTACGATGATTTGGTGTTGCTTCACTTGGGCTGAACAGGTAGAAACAGTTGCAACTGGACATGAAAATGAAGAGGATAAAATGACTCACCTTAATTGTTCTCCAGAATGACACTGTTCAATAAACAGGATTTTTGCAAAATACTAAAAGTTTTCTTACTTAAATGTAGGGGAAGAGCTTCCAAGTGCTTGTGGAAAATCCTACATATGGTATCTCTCTTCTGCATAGTCACAATGCACATTAGCTTATTAAGAGATCTGAGAAGTCCTGCAGCAAATAAGCCTTTTCAACCTTGTCAGAGTATGTGATCCTCAAGAATCGAGCCCAGGACACATTTTCCCTGGAACACCCATTAACATCTTGCCAAACTAGTATATGAATAACACAATTTGGAAAATGTTGATCTAACCCTATTCTACCTGTAGATGAGCAACCTGAGGATTGGAGAGGAAAGGTGGCCGTTCCACGGTCACTATACTTGTTAGAGGTAGAGTCAGGGCAAGACCCCTGGCTACATAGCCTTCCAACCAAGGCGGTTTTTCCATTAACTGCTGAGAATAAAATCAAATTTGTTGTTTCATAATCCGGCTGTTGATTGACGGTTCATCTAAGAGATGGCTGCAGAATTCATCTTAACCAGAATACTTTTTTTTCCTTATTCATGGTGTTACTTTGAATTTTCTCATTCATAGAGTCCTTCCAACCCTGGTCTGGGAGAGGGAGTTAGAGACAAAGAGGGTCCAAACACATTCAGCACAATGAAGGGGAAAAATGTCCACCTGGGCTACTGAGGTCTGTGTATGTCCTTTAAGGAATTTTTAGATTTGCTCTGTGAGGCTAAATGACCAAACTGAGGGTTAGGGAGGTGGGACCTAAAACAGAAGGAGGAGAAAATGGGAGAAGACAGTAGGACCCCAGCGATGTGGCTGCAGAACAGCTCCCAGGAGAGAAATCACCCTGAGAGGCCTCCCTGTGTTGGACTCTAGGAAAGGAATGTCTGCTTTCCAGTCTGAAGTGGCCTTCTGTCCTGTGCCCCCTGTGATACCCTCACCCTACTCCCCAGGTCCTTTAGAGAAAGAAGGTCAATGAACAGCACAGATTAATACCAGCTCTGGAGCATGCTGCCTGGGTGAGTGCTGTGTGGTCTGAGTCCACATTTCGGGGGCAAAGCACAGAAGAGAAGGCTGAAGCCCCAGAGAGGTGGTGTTGGGAAGCCAAAGGTAATCAAAGTGGAGCCTAGAGTAAGAGACGGGACAAGAGGTGACAGGAGGCACCTACTTCTGTAAGCATCTGCCCCCCACCCGAGAGTCCTCAGATATATTGGAAAGCAGGATAGAGACTCAAATTAATTTATTTGGATATTTAGGTTAAAGGTAAACTAGAAAGCTAAATGGTACATTTAAGATACACAATGAGATAAGCACAATGATTATTGAGAAAATCACTCAACATGGCTCCTAATTTATTCCAATTGGATTGATCACTACTGCCTTCCTGTCACTACCTACCCACAGGCTTCAGCCTTCTTTGATGTGCTTTGTTGTGTTCCTGTGGGCCCAGACCCTCTTCCTTCGTTAAAGCTGCAAAACACAAGGCTACTGCTAATCAGTCAAGCGCTGGGACAATCCCTCCTACTCCGTCATAAAATATCCTTAGGGATAAGTATCAAGACCAGTGGAGAATAGGCTCAGAGAAGACTAAGAAAATGTACATGTTCAATTTTCAAGATTAAAATACTATGGGGGTTTCAAAATTAAAAGTTTTTAAAATGTTATGGAGTCATGTCACAATCTTCTAATTGGCCTAACACCCCGCATTGCTGACATAACAGCTGTGATTCAAGATTTAATTCCAAGTAGCCCTGGAACACCTTAAATGACTGCATCTTTCTATACTTTTTCCCTACAAACCTAGTCAGCTCATGACAAGATGTTAAATTGGATGTTTCCTGGTGGCAGTCCACACCTTCCTGATGATGACTCACATTCAAATCCCTTTTTCCACTGACAGAGTGGGATTGGCTCACCTGTACTGGGCAGATACAAGTTTCTCCTCTCCATCAACATTCAATATTCTTGAATGCAACTTCTGCAGTAGCCTGATATTCAGATCTGTCTTTTCCTACAATGCAATGAGAAACCTGAACATTTGTTTTCTAAAGTATCATTCTTGTTTTGTTTAAGTAGTGTGCACCTCCTCACACAGAGCCAATTAGTTGGAACTCAAGGTGGATGAGATTTCAAAATTGTGTTCTGTGCATTCCACAGGCTTCAGAAATTCCTGCTTGGGGTAATTTTGATGATTATTCCAGCCTGTCCTTTTCTAAGCAGAAAGACTTAGCACCCTTCTCCAAAGCATTTGCCCAAGCCACAAAAAAGTAAGTCCAAATGATATCTACAAAATCATATGTTAGTGCCACATGCATTCCAACAGGACGGCCCATCTGCAGTGATTTTTTGCTCTGCACTCCCTCCATAAAAGTGAAACCATTGCAGAGTGCATGTCATAGAGTTTAGCCGGGAAGCCAGATACTTATTCCAAGAGCCACTTGTTGTCCCCACCGTCAAGGTCAGAGGACTTTATTAGACCATGACATTGCTGTACTTAATCCACCTTTGTGGAGGAATATTTACTCATTGAGAAACAATTTTGAAACATCTCACAGCATGTACATTTTAAAAGAGAAAGGTTAAAGCAGTTAACAAGATTATGTTAAACTATGTGTATAAACACACTAAAATTTTTGAAACCAGAAAGCTGAAATGATTTTATTTTTTCACATTTTAAGTAAATGTGAGTGTGTGATTTATTTTATTATTACTAAGGAATAGATGCAAAAAGTTTCTAGGCAGCTCAGCTGAAGGGTGTGTCTGTCAAGTTTTGTAATTTAGCCACGTTGAGAAACATGACACATTGCATCTTCTCTCTAGTTAGAAATGCAGGGACCATACACAAAACTACAGGTCTGGAGGATAATCTGGGATTAAGTGTTGAGGACAATGCGAAGGAAATGTGGAGCCATCAGAAACTATTTTCCAACCTCCTGAAGTTACAAAAAGAGAATCCTTCTCTTAGAAAGTGGCAGAAAAAATGCACTGGGAAATAATGGAAGTTGTAAAGACTAAAACTTGTTCACATTCTGCAGGAATTTTTTTCTTGTCCTAATTAGTCCTTTATTATTAAGGAAAACATTTCTAGACCAAAGCTTGGCAAACTGTTTTTGTGAAGTGTCAAACAGTAAATACTTTAGGCTTTGAGGGTGATATGATCTCTGTACTAACTGCTTTACTCTGCCATCACAGTGGACGATACACAAACAAACAAGATTGGCTGTATTCCAATAAAACTTTATTTACAAAGGCAAAGAAGAAACTGAATTTGTCTCACAGGTGGTAGTTTGCTGGCCTCTGCCTTAGACTAAAAGTTTTATGGAGAGAACCAGCATACCTCATTTTATTGCACTTCACTTTACTGCTTTTTGCAGATACTGTTTTTTTTTGTTTTTTTTTTTCACAAATTAAAGGTTTGTGGTAACCCTGGGTCAAGCAAGTGTATTGGTGGCATTTTTTCAACAGCATATGCTCACTTTGTGTCTCTGTGTCACATTTTGGCAACTCTCACAATGTTTCAAACTTTTTCATTATTATCATATCTGTTATGGTGATCTGTGATCAGTGATCTTTGATGTTACCATTGTTTTTGGGTGCCAAGAACTGTACCTATATAAGAAGGCAAACTTAATCAATAAAACGTTGTATTGTGTGTGTTCTGGCTGCTCCATCTCTCTCCTTCTCCTCAGGCCTCCCTATGCCCTGAGACACAACAATATTGAAATTAGGCCAATAAATAAACCTACAATGGCTTCTAAGTGTTCAAGTAAAAGGTAGAGTCACACATCTTTCACCTTAAATCAAAAGCTAAAAATAATTAAGCTTAATGAGATAGGCATGTCAAAAGCCACAACAGGCCAAAAGCTAGGTCTTTTATGTCAAACAGCCGAGTTGTGAATACAGATAGAAAGTTCTTGAAAAAAAATTAAAAGAACTACTCCAGTGAATACACAAATCATAAGAAAGCAAAGAAGACTTATTGCTGATCGGGAATAAGATTTAGTGGTCTGCGTATAATATCAAACCAGCCACAACATTCCCTTAAGCCAAAGCTGAATTCAGAGCAATATGCTAATTCTCTTCAGTTCTGTGAAGGCTGAGAGAGGTGAGGAAGCTGCAGATGAAAAGTCTGAAGCTGACAGAGGTTGGTTCATGAAGTTAAAGGAAAGAAGCTTTCTCCATAACATAAAAGTACAAGGTGAAGCAGCAAGTGCTGATGTAGAAGGTGTAGCAAGTTATCTAGAAGGTCTAAGATAATTGGTGAAGGTGTCTGCACTAAACAACAGATTTTCAATGTAGATGAAACAGCCTTCTCTTGGAAAAAGATGTCATGTGGGACTTTCATAGCTAGAGAGGAGAAATCAATGCCTGGCTTAAAAGCTTCAAAGGGCAGGTTGACTCTCTTGTTTGGGGGCTGATGCCACTGATGACTTTAAGTGGAAGCCAATCTTCACTTACCGTTTCAGAAATCCTAGGTCCCTTAAGAATTGTGCTAAATCTATTCTGCCTGTGCTCTATGAATGGAACAACAAAGCCTGAATGATAGCACATCTCTTTACAGCATGGTTTACTGAATATTTTGTACTCGCTGTTGAGACCTTCTGATCAAAAAAAGGATTCCTTTCAAAATATTACTTCGTATTGACAATGTACATAGTCATCTAGTCAAGATCTCTCACGGAGATGCATAAGGAGATTAATGTTGTTTTCATGCCTGCTAACATAACAGCCATTCTGCAGCCCATGAATCAAGGAGTGATTTTGACTTTCAAGTCTTATTATTTAAGAAATACATTTCTTAAGGCTATAGCTGGCATAGATAGTGATTCCTCTGATGGATCTGGGCAAAGTAAATTGAAAACCTTCTGGAAAACACTCACCTTTAGGTGCTATTAAGAACATCGGTGATTCAGGGGAGGAGGTCAAAATATCAACATTAATAGGAGTTTGGAAGAAGTTGAATCAAACTGTCATGGATGACTAGGAAAGGGTTCAAGACTTCAGTGGAGGAAATAATAGCAGATAAAGTGGAAATAGCAAAAGTACCAGAAGTGGAGCCTGAAGATATGACTGAATTGCTGCAATCTCATGAGAAACCTTGAACATATGAGGAGTTGCTTCTTATGGATGAGCAAAGAAAATGGTTTCTTGAGATGGTATCTCCTCTTGGTGAAGACACTGTGAACGTTACTGAAATGACATCAAAGGATTTAGAAAATTTCATAAACTTAGTTGATAAAGTAGCACCAGGGTTTGAAAGGATTGACTTCAGTTTTGAAAGAAGGTCTACTGTGTATAAAGTATTATCAAACAGCATCACATGCTATAGAGAAATCTTTCATGAAAGGAAGGGTGGATCAATGCAACAAACATTATTGTCATATTTTAAGAAATTGCCACCGCCACCCCAAACTTTAGCAGCCACCACCCTTATCCGTCAGCTGCCACCAACACTGAGGTAAGACCCTCCATTAGCAAGAAGATTACCGCTCACTGAAAGGTCAGATGATCATTAGCATTTTTAGCAACAAATTATTCTTAATTAAGGTATATGTTAATACACTGATTTTTAGATATAATGCTATTGCACTATACTTAAAAGACTACAGTACAGTGCAAACATAACTTTTATATGCACTAGGAAAGAAAAGAATGTGTGACTCTATTTATTGCAACATTTGCTTTATTGCAGTGGTCTGGAACCAGATCTTCAGTGTCTTTGAGGTATGCCTGTACATTGTAGGCACTCAGTAAATGTTTGTGAATGGCATCGAAAGGCTGGCGTGTAACCCTAGCTGTGTGATCTTGCCCAAGTAACTTCATCTTTTAGAGCCTCAGTTTTTGAATATATAAAATGGAAATAGTAATGTTTATCCTGCCTGTTTTATAGGATGTCTCATAATAATATAAGCCCACAAACAAATTGCCAACATTTACAGAGTTCTTAAAAAGTACCATATTAGGTTAGTGCTTTATTTCTCTCCTCATTTAATCCTCACAGCCCTATATTACCTTCATTTTGTCGGATAAGGAATCCAAGCATCTAGGGAGTTTAAATAGCTTAGGTCCCATAGTAAATGACAGAGGCAAGATTCCACCTCCAGAGCTGCTCAGTTAATCGCTACACACTGCTTTATTTTTCCTAAGCCTGAATAATGAAATGAACTATTACAGAATTTGTTTGTTTGTTTATTTGTTTTTATAAGTCATGGGACAGCTTTCTTTGTATGACCAACAATTTCTTTATACTCACTTGTCCAATCCTCTTGACCTTGTATGATTATTTAGCAATCATCATTGGGGAACAGAAGGCCTTGGTTGATAAATCACATAAAGTCATTTTGGTGTCAAGTAAATGCAAAAGGGGGGGATATTTATTAGAAAAATACTAGATATCTCCTAGATCTAAGAAAGAACTAAACAATGCCTTAGTATAAAAAGGCCCTGCACAATAAATAGGACATTGATAATGAAACAATAGCTCCAAAACACCCCCTTGCTTCTAAGTATCATAACTCATGTTTCAAATTTCCTGGAAAGAGAATCTCTTTTCTCCAGCTGCATCAGACATTTCTGCCCTTATATTAATCATCTATGGCTAAGGAACAAAGCTGGTGGCAATGTTACAACCACAGATGGAATGGAATCATAAAGCAGGCAGCCACATTGGTGGATCCACCACAAGTGGAATGCCAAATTTCCATGCCATGTTCTGTCTCCAGCTGACTCTACCTGACACACATTGCCTTGTTATGACATTTTGGCTGAAAAATAAGAGCAATAGACATTCAGCATTTCTTCTTATCCTCTGTCATAGCCCCCCAAACACAAAGTTATTGCTAAAAGTTCCAAATGCTTCTATCCTCCCATGTTCAATCTTCCACTGCTTCCACCTGTATCCTCAGTATGCTGTCTCTTGCCACCATCTTTAATCTTTTGATCACATGACATGTTGATGCTCAATCTTTGATCAGCCCTGCCCACCCCACCTAGCACACACTAACATGTTGATAGCAAAATTACTATGCTTGTTTGTTTGTGGGTTAGCCATAGCAATAAAATTCATTCTCATGACTTCAATTTTGCATTTCTTTTGTGTTGTACAATATCTATGGTTAATAATATAGCTTTACTATAGTGACTATACTTTTTAATACAAAATGGAATTGTTGTTCTTATTAGTTATTTTATCAATATATTCGTAACTTTATTTCTGCAATAATTTTTTAGGACCTGAGCACTAATTTCTGGTCAGCACAATAACAGAATGTCTGATAAACAGTAGAATGTCCTTCTTGGGTAAAGAGTGCTTTTTGTTTTCATCACACTAGGACTCAAAGTCTTTGGGAAAGGATTTAGATAATTTTTGAACTATGGAAAGTTGGAAAGCCTGTCCCAACTGTCACTTTTCCCTTTTCCTCAATTTGTAGTTGCATTTCTGACCCTCTGTACTTCCACTCCTCAGCCCAGAACAACCTGTTCCCACAACTTCCACACTATACCAGAAAATAGGGCCTGGAATCCAGAGAGAGCATGGAGCTTTCTGCCACAAAATATCTGGAAGGAGTTTGAGAGAGTCTGAGGACATTTTAATCCATGGTGTTCTGTACAGTTCAGCTGTTGGTATTTTCTTCTTCAGACCTTTAAGCTACTGTGTCAAAAATGAAAATATTTCTCACTAATAATAATCACTTCAATTTATGATAGTAATCTCATTTCCAGATACTTTGTTAAGTACTTCACACACATTATCTCATTTGTTTCTTACTCCACCCCAATATTCATGTTATAGATGAGGACACCAAGACTTGCAAAGATTTTGTAGACAGCTATGTCACACAGCTGAGAAGAGAGAGCCACGGGATTTGAATCTAGGTCATCTGATCTCAATGCTGGAGTTCTAAATCCCCTGCAGCTTTTTCATTCTTACTTTGACCATTATACCACTCTTATTATGTAATCATATTACAAAAGCATATTATAATCTACTATTATAAAATGTTTTTTAAATGACTTGTGATAGTGTACTATCTTTTTCAACATGAGATAATTATGCTTGAATCTATAACTATCTACATCCAGCCAAAAATCACATCTCTAACTTCATCATGGTAATCAATGAATAAGTAGAATTCATTTTTCATTCACTTCATATGTTTCACTTTCTCATTATGTGCCAGGCACTGTGCTAGGCTCTATAATAAAGATAGGAATAGATAGTCCCTTCCTCCATGGAATTTGGAGAGCAAAACACTAGAAAAGAGAGATGAGAGAGAGGAAAGAAAAGAAAATGACAGAGACAATGAGTGGGCAAAAAAAAAATTACAAATTGTTCACTGGACTATGTAATAGGTAAAATTTAATCAAATTTACTCTGCAGAAAACTTTTCAAGACTGATTCTAGTCTATAAATTGTATCCTTTAAGTATGGAAATACCTGGCATCCCTATGATGCAGGCCTTTCTGAGCCACGGGATTCTGCAGAGAAATACAGAGTTATTTTCCACAAAATTTCATAGCACATTCTCTGTAATTCATTCATTACTATTACCCAACTGAAAACTGCCCCATTGTTATAAATTCTTGAAAATCATGGTGGACAAAGGAATGGAACTGGTTTATAAACAAAACAAGTGTACAGACTAAGCACTAAAGAAAATAAGGTCTATCTTCAAGACTGGGCTTATGTGTGGGAAATCAGCAGTTTTAACCTAAAAACATTATCCTCAGAAATGTAGACTAGTTTAATATTAACAGAGGGTCAAATTTCATTACAGCAAACACTACAGTAAAATTTTCATAATGACACCAAGATTTTGAATGTTTTTCATTTTTTAACAATAATTATACAAGAAAATTCTGCTAACAGAACCTAGAATAGAAGTCAGTCCTCTGTATTTTAACCGAAGTGACAAAGGAAAAAAATGCTTAAGTAAGAGAATAAGAAAATCTTCCTTTTTCCCTTAGATATATTATTGACCAAGATAAAGATACAAAATGACCAAGGCAAGTCAACTTGAATTTTTAAGCTCTCTCCCAGAATCAATTTGAGTTAAAATGATTTTTGAGGTTCTAAACAGTTTTTTTTCCTCTTGTTTGCTTGATTTTTGTTTTGTTTTCTTTAAATTTATGTTCCCTTTGCACATTCCACTTATGCCAGGTTTGGGAGGGGAAAGCTTCGATAATTCTGCAAGATGGTTGATTGCTGTGTTTTGGTTGATTAGGATGAGGTTCCAATAAAGCATCCAAACATGTTGGTGCGCCTCTCATTTAAACCTTCAAATCCTTAGAGGTGTTTCTCATCACTAAAACAACAGACCATAAAGTTTGCTTTATGCAAGTAGATTTATTTCTTTATTTGTACTCATACATGACCATAAAGGTTTATCTTCTGATCAGAGAAAGAAAATAAACAAAGCAACAAAGGTCTTCACAAAAGTGAGTATACGAGCCAAATTAACAAGGTCTTTGTTCTTTCCAGGTTGACAAAAAATAGGAAGAAAGAAAAAAGTAGGACTAGAACAGAATGCAGGCTCAATGCTTTTTTATGTTACTTTGATTCAAGATAAGCAAACTTCAATGTGTGTTTAAAATCTTGAGGATTTATATTATTAACCAAACAAGAATTTTTACAATCAGGGAACATTTGTCTGGTTTCCCCCTCGCCTCCTCCCTTCCCACCCATCCCCCCAACCAGCACACACAATTTTTGTAGAATATTTTGTTGGCTATAATTAAACTATGTGTGTTAATTAGGATTAGATTTTAAATGCACTGCTTGGGAAGTTGAAAAATACAGGATCTGAATGAGCCCAAATTGAGATGACACTTGAATTTTCGCAGATGTTTCCATAATCCTAATTTCAAATTGATTGTACTTCCTGAACAGTGAGAAGCCATTTTCAGTTATTTATTCAGACGTGTGCACTACTTTTCCCTCTGCCAGTGGGTAAAAAATATCTAGCACTTTCGTTAACTCCTTCAAATAAACTGATTTCTGAGGCAGGTTTTAATGGGAGGAGTGCCAAATAAGCCCCACCTGCTCCCAGGGTCACCCCAGAGCCCATGTATGAGTCCAGGCAGAAATCTGGACTTCAGCAATTTCTCTCTTGCCTAACTCTCATGATGGGTTCAGCTGGCTTTTGACTATTATTGCTCAATAGGCCAGGGAAAAAGCAAAGAGAGGGAAAAAGAACTTCCCAAATTTTTGGCCAGCAGTAGCCCATAATATGTGACACTTGGTTCATCCGCAAAGATGTGCAGCATACTATGCTACATAAGCCCAGGGTTTGGACCCAACAGCAGGGCCACCTGTAAAACACATTCCCAAATAAATGGCCTGTAAAAAAGATAAGCCCCCGCCAAATGTAAGCGTGTCAGCACCAGGCAGCATTTCAGCTAAAGCTTAAAGTCCAACACCAGACTTTGAATGTGCCTGAAAGAAAGGGTGGTCTTCTCTTATGTGGATGTAGATTTGTTGTAGTTTCTCTCTATATTTTATTTTATGCTCAAGCCAGAATCCAGAGAGTCTTCAGAAATCCTGTCTTGGAAGCAACCCCATTCCCTGACAAGTCTCCTATTTGATTGTAATTCCTTGCAGCTTTCCTGTTAGGGGGGCCTCTGCTGAATTAGAGGCATCGTGCCTTCTTCCACCTGTAACGATTTCCCACTCAACTGTAAGACAATGGCCATGATTGATCTAATGAGGGACTGGAAAAGCCAGCTGATTGCTATAAATAGTTGAAAGCAAAACTTGTGCTTGGCTTTCCAAAGAATTTGTCATCAACTCTGGTACCCTAACCTAAATAGGTAAGCAGCCGCATGGCAAATTAGGTGAGACATTTCAGCTTTTTCTTGGTGGCAGTTCATATAGAGGGAAAGGCAGAATTCAAGCAGAAAGAGATGACTGATGGAATATTCACATTTTAAAGTAACAATTACATGTTATTCTATATGTCCCATGAAGGCAGAATTCATTTTTTTAACAGAAAGCAGTTTGAATAAAACACAGGTGTACATAAGACTAGAGAGTTGGATTTTTTATGGCTTTTTTCCTTAACATTTGAAGTCCAGTGGAAATGGCTTTTGTGCATTCATTTGTTAAAGAAAATAGCAAGCTGCAAAGGTACATAAAAGTAATTCACATAATGTCCCTGATAATCATATTTTTCCTCATTACATCTTTTATCCCTGTGTTTCTTAACCCTGACTGCACATGAGAATCACCTGATGGTGACCACACCCCTGTTCAATTACATCAAAGTAAGGGGCTCGGAATTGAGGAGTCACGATTTTTAAGCTCCCCAGGTGATTTCAATGGGCAGTCAAGGTTGAGAACCAGTTATTATACTAGGGGGTCTCCGATCATAACATGGAGAATTTTTTTTTTCCTGCCATATATGCAAAAGAAGAGTCAAAATGGTTCTTGACTCCCTTGCCTTGTGATTTATCTGAGGATTAACATTTCATCCTGTGTGTACCTACCTGCATGTGATCCTGATCACTGCCAAGCCCTTTCCTCTGAGGATCACGACAAGCCCATGGATACTGCAGCACAGAGTGCTTGAGTAACTCGCCTAAGTCTACCAGCTGGTAAATGGCAGAGCCAGATACCCAATCAAACCAGTGTTGGCCCCAGAGTCCATGCTTTTCCCCCTTATAAAGGCAAAGGTTGAACGCTGTGGACCCATGAGCCAAACCCACCACAGGACCTATTTTGTTTGGCTCACAAAAAGGTATAGAAATATTTAAATTTGTGTATCCATATGCTGGGTCTGTGATCTCTAGTTCAACTGAATCCCAACCACTCCCTATTGTCTTCACATTGAGTTCATTTTAATCATTTACATTAGTAGCTTGGCTTCTGCAGGCATTTGAATTCACATCCCCGTGTTAAGGCTGGAGGCCCCTTAAAGTTATGGTGAAATCACTAAACGTGTAAATGCTGCCACATATTTCTATCCATTACACATTGATAAAGACTAAAATTGCCTCTGCTTACTCATCTGATAGGAACAATTCTCATATGAGGGGAGTTAAGAGGAGATAAGATCCAAGGATAGACGAGACATTTAATCATCTATCAAGATGTGAGTTCCAGAGCACAGTTTATAACAAGCATATTTATTTGAAACTGATGCTCCTTACTAATTTTATCCATTCACTTGTTTGTTTGTTCATTCATTTAGTGCATACCTGCTAGACAGAAGACACTTTCTAAATAAGAGAGAATCCAAAAGAATAGAAAATAACCTGTATGTTCCATAACGGCATTTTGCAGACATTTTTTCAGCTAATATTTAATAGCTTCAGCAACCTACCTGATACAAGTATGAATATTTTACTAATACAGTAAACTGAGAGTATAAAGAGCTGAGACATTCTCATTCATTCATTATTTAATAAATACGAATGAGCAACCACCGCATGCCTAACCACATTCTAGATGCTGATGATCCTGGAGTTTGAACAAGACTGACAAGTTGCCCACCCTCCATCGGTGTTGCACTGAAGCCATCTTGCTGATTATTAAAATTTCAGGAAGTTTGCAAGCCAGTTGCTAAACCACCAGCAACTTGAAATTAGACATGTTAAGGATATTTACTCCATGGAAATCAGGGCTTTTTTTTTTTTTTGAGAGTCAATTTACAGCACAACACTATATGTGTGGTAACTTGTCTAAGGCAACTTATGAAGTCTCAGAATTCTAATCCAAGCCTGTCTGCCTCTGAAACCAGGGTCATTTCTGCTCTGTAGCTGAATAAGAAAGGCTCTATCTTCAAGAAGCGTATAATATAGGGAGAGAGAAATACAGCAAAATTAAGAGAATGGATTCTGGTAAAGATGCCTGGACTGAATTCCACCTGCTACTTACCAGCCACATGACCTTGAAAATGTAGCTGAACTTCTCCTTGCTCACTTTCCTCCTCTGTAAAGTGGAAAGATCGTAACACTTGCCTCCCTGGATTGTCGTGAAGATTAAATTAATCAATACCATGTAAAGGGAATAAAACGGTTTCTGGCAGTAAGAATTATGTAAATGTTAGTTATTATTACTAAAATGAATAAGCAAAGTAAATGAATGTTTGTCTGTGTACAAATGTGTGTACCAAAGAAAGGAAAAGAAAAGATTTTGAGCGTAAACATAAGAAAATTATTTCTCTCATTCCCTTCCAGTTTGCTGAATTGTATAAATGCTTTTGCAATTGTTCAAAGGTTGTGGGAACCAACTGCTTTGACTGTGACTGTTTACTTCATAGTGGAAGGGGGGAAACTGCTTTCTCAAGCTGGAGATTCACATCCAGTCTATGTCACTATATCCAATCATAGACTCACCAAAATTCCAAGAGATTTAGAATAATACAGAAGCTTGTGCCCTCACTGTGTTACTAGTGCACAGTTAGGTCATATTCCATTTTTCTGTGATTCTTGTAAGCAGGTAGTTTGAGTGTCTAAAAATGTTAAAGGCATGTAATCAATGTTAGGTTGTCTATTTCTTCTGCCCCTCCCCCACCCTTTTTGTCATTTGTGCTGATTGATTATACCAGCACCTTTTTTTGAAGAACCATGTTGTTCCATTCCCACTGAAATATATAAGCAATGTTATTCAAAGCTACTCATCTGATAGGAACAATTCTCATATAAGGGAAGTTAAGATGAGGAGAGAAGATCCAAGGATAGCAGAGATATTTAATCATCTAACAAGATGTGAGCCCCTGAACACAATTTATAGCAAGAATATTTATGTTGTAATGAAAATTCAACGAGAAATAAACTTTTACTTTAAAAATCAGATATAGTTATTATAGATTAATAAGAATAGGAAGAACTTGAGCAATCTGTCAAGAAATGGCCATGCAATTTGTGACTGAAGGTTTAAAGTATTGTGGATGTTATTAAAGATACTGGAAGATCCACAAAGATCAGCAAAAATGGCATCTTGGACTGTCCCAGAATTTAAGCCCCTAAAGGCTAAGTGTGTCATATTTAGTGTGCTTATTTCATCAGATGTCAGATTAAGCACTCATTAGTTCAATCAAATTACTTAATATTATCACTCCTTATAAAATGCTCCATAACTTCTGTACATATCAAAGTGTATAATTTATGCCAAAATCATTACTTGCCAATATTTGGGGACCTTGGTAGGAAATCAAAATGCCATCTAATCTAGCCAGCTAGAATGAAATTTCTCTTCTTCCTCTCCTGGGAACAACTTTCCCTCAGCTATTGTCATAGACTTTGTCAAAATTTTAGGCTAAATAGATGTACAGTATATACTAATGGTCTAGAATAAATTATTCTAAATGCTGTCATATTCTAATGATCAACTGCTATGAAACTTCCTGCCCAGACTTTTAATGATATGATTCAAATCAATGTTGAAAAGAAGGAAGAAAAGTTAGCAAAACAATGTACAAAAGGGATTTAAACTAAAAGTTGGAGAAAGAGAGAATAAAGTAAATTCTTGAAATGATGACAGGCTTAATGGTAACTTTCAAAGAAAGCTGGGAGTTGGGGGGACTCTCTCTCTCAGTGTGTCTCTCATTCTCTCTTATTTTCTATCATTTGAAATTTTGAGGATTTTTCAAGGATTGATATTTTGAGGATATGTTTTACTTATTTTTTTAACCTTTGGAGGGCCTCATGGCCAAAAAAAATTGTGTGGTTCCTACTTCCTCCAGAAATATCAACTAAATTTAAGCTGATGAGCATTTATAGAATGCCTAGGCTCTGTGGAATATTCTAAGGGCCTGGGTTATGCTTTCCAGAAGATTATATTCTGACAGATAGACATGTGCATCATAAATTGAGAAATAGTTCACGCATGTGAATTAGATAGATAAAGGGCATTGAAAATAACCAAATTAACAACAGTGAAGGACAACATTTATTACATTTTTATATTCATTTTTCTCATGATAATTGATGGTTAAAAAAAAAAAACTTTGAAAATTCAGAAAAGTCCTCCAAAGACAAAAAAATTTCCTAAGGACAATCACTATTACCAACATTTTGAAGTATAGTCTGCTAGCCTGAGAGACAAATAAAAAAGGATAAATGTGAGAACTGTGTCAAAGGTAGAACTGATAAGTTTTGACACTTGACTGAATGTGGTTAAAGGGGAGTTGTCAAAAATAACCATAATTTTCCAAAGTAAGCCACTTGATTCAGCACAGTGCTACAGTAAACTAGATAAGGAACACGATAAGAGTAGCTGACTTAGAGAGAAAAGAAAGATGTCAATTTAAATATTTGAGCTGGAGGTAACAGCAGTAAAGCCACATAGAAATTCTACAGACAGATGGTTAGGCCCAGTGGAAACTACCAGTAATATTCTTAAGGTATCCATATCTGAGTTGGTCACTTAAATTTATTTTTTCCTAATTTTTATTGTGTTCAAATACACATAACATAACATTTACCATCTTAACTATTTCTAAGTGTACAGTTATTTAATAGTTCAATGCTATTAAATTTATTCATAATGTGTGACCATAAATACCATCCATCTCAGTATTTCTTTTCATCTTGTAAAACTGAAACTCTATACCCATTAAACAATAACTGCCCATTTTCCCCTCCCCTCCTCCCCTGGCAACCACCATTCTTACTCCCTGTGTCTACGATTTTGACTATTCTAAGAATCCTACATAAGTGAATCATGCATTACTTGTCTTTTTGTGACTGGCTTATCTCACTTAACATAATGTTATTGAGTTCATCCATGTTGTAGCATATGTCAGAATTTCCTTTCTTTTTAAGACTTAATAATATTCCATTGTATTTCTAAACCACATTTTGATTATCTGTTCAACCATCAATGGACACTTGCTCGCTTTCACATTTTAGCAATTGTGAATAATGCTGCTGTAAACTTGGATGTACAAATATCTCTTTGAGACTTTGTTTCCATTTCTTTTGGGTATATACCCAAAAGTGGATTTCTGGATCATATGGTAATTATATTTTTAATTTGGGGGGGCCACCATATTGTTTTCCACAGAGTTTGTACCATTTTACATACCCACCAACAGTACACAGAGTTTCAACTCCTTCACATCCTCACCAACAATTGTTATTTTCTGTTTTCTTTTTCTTTTTTGTAATAGCCATTCTAATGATTAGTGTTGAGTTCTTATGCTTATTGGCTGTTTGTGTATCCTCTTTGGAGAAATGTTTATTTAAGCCTTTGTCCACTTCTGCATCAGGTTGTTTGGAGGTTTTTTTGTTGTTTAGTTCTAAGAGTTAGGTATACTCTAAAAATTAATTCTTTACCAAATATATGATTTGCAAATATTTTCTCACATTCTGTGGGTTGCTGTTTTACTCTGATGATACTGTGTTTTGATGCACAGTTTTTTTTTAACTTAACTTTATTTTTAAAAGATCATTTTAAACTGTGCATCACAATTCTGAATTGTGGTGAGAAATAAAGAAACAGGCTATATTTTGATCCTTAGCCTCAGCTCATATGAATACATTAAAAATATATACTTTTTAATAAAGTGCCCCTTTCATGATCTTCAGTATAGTAAAGCTGAAGAGATAAACAATTAAAGTCAAGAAATTATTTCCCATTCATAAAAACTTCCATCAGTGTTTGCCAATAATTTCCAATCTCTAGCACTTATGAAAATATAGATTTATTAAATCTCCAATGTCACAGGCTTCATTCTGTTCTACAAATGAAACAACAATGTCACCAAGAGTTAAACAGTTAATACCAATAAAAGTAAGTCACAAAGCTAGAACTGAGAGTAAAAAGCCTGAAGCACTGACCACCAGATACTGATCACGGGGTCACTGCAGCTACTAGCCCAAACACAAGGGATAAATAGATCCATCCTTGCCTTCCCCACTTTTGCAGACCCTTAGGGGTCTTTTTTCAGAAGACTTAGCCCAATCAGATCCTGAGCAAATAAATAAGTAGTAAATACAATTGGTTATCCACCCAATTTTCATTTTCCCTTATTCCTTGCTAGCAAATTCCCTATTTTGTTCAAGTAGGTCAGAACCCCAGACCTGGGCAATCATGTTTGATTGTTCTAAGCTAACAGTCATACTTCCTTTACCCTTTCCTAGCCCTTGATCTAGGAACATGTGGCATAGTTCTGGCCAAGGAGATGTAAAAAAAATTCTGTTTCTGAATTCTGGAAAATTTTGCCTCCTTAATGAAACAGAGAGCAGTGGGAGTACAAAGCCCTTTTGCCCCCTCCCTGTTCCCCCACTTTTGGGACATAATATTTTGAGCTTCAGCAGCCATTTGCAGTCTTATGGAAAAACATCAAAAACATGCTCAGGATAGCAGTACAACAAAACTTGGGAACTTGTGGATCTTTTATGACATCTCTGGAGTACTGCACCAACCCTGGAATCCCTACTCCCAAACTATCTGTTATATTTAACCATTAGTTTACTTGTAGCTTGCAGTAAAAACCAATCTTAATACAGTTTGTAAGGTGCCTAGCATATAGTAGACACTCAACACATTTTAATTTAGATAAAATTAACAGTCCAAAGGTCACCAGAGTCAGATGCCCTCGTAGAGTCTGGGATGGGTACCCCTGTCCCAGAGTCTTACATACTCCACTTAACACTAGTTTTACTCACTATTCGTATCTGGGTAGCAATTTTGCTTCTTGATTTGCTCTCCAAAGTGGTCTTCTTGATTTGCATGCCTTGAACCCCAGGTTGCTGAGTTCCGCAACATCCTGTTTCCTACCTCCCATCCCCTGCAGGGCTGGACACTCTTCAACAGACCAATTTTCACTCCCCTGGGCATTGTATGAACCACCGATCACCATATCTTCTTTTCCCGCTTCTGTCTACACCCTTGAGAATAGCCAGGTTGAAATGGAATGAACAGGAGCCTGGCAGGGTAAGAGAAATGGAAAAGGAACAGAGGCCTGAATAATCCATCAGCTGGCTAATCCATCTCTGAATAATTCATAAACTGACTAATCCAGCCCTATCATCCTGCCTATACATCTAGGAAAACAAAAAGGAGCCTTCAGGCAGCTAGCCTTTTAGCTTCTTCCAATGAGCTCCCATATCTCAGGGCAAAGCCAAGAATTTTTCCTGCCACCACCACATCTACAGGACTTGCAAGGGACAGTCATTCAGTTACATGTTCTTCTCTGTGGTTTTACTAGCACCGCAGTAAAATACTCCAGGCAGAGAAAACAAAACATCAAAGAATTCAAAGGAAATGAGATCATCAGAATCAAGTCTCCAGTGTTCCCAGGAAGAGAATCTCAATGGTTAAGGAAAAAAGACACGAGAACAGCACATTTTAAAATCTGATCTAGATCGCCATTCCTTCTCAAGAATAAAAGTACACATTTCTCTGTCTCCTCCATGAGGTCACTTAATAAATGTCTCAGGTCATTCAAAAGGGAAGTAGGCTTGTACCTCTTTATTAACCTGGCATGGAGGAATGGGCAACTAACAGTGTTATCGGTCATTAACTGAAGACTATCAGTCTTTCATATAGGGAGTCCACATTTTAGGGGAGAAATGGCTTAATCCACAGGATATTCTCCAATAGCTGACAATGTCACAGCTATATAACAGAGATTTTTTAAAAGTTAATGATATTGGTAATCTGGTAGCCAAAATCTGCATCTAAACTTTATGAAGTTGCTGTCATTACATATCATTATTTGTTGTTTTAATATTCTATAAATGTTGTCTCTCCTTGATTGAGAAGAAAAACTACAATGGTACAAAAGCAGATAAATGCCTTTAGCTAGCTTTGATAACAATAGAATCTTTCATTCTCCACACCTTCACTCTTTTGCTGAGTGCCACCTCTATGCTGACACTGTGCTAGGCACAGGGACTTATAGAAGAATCAGGCAAAGCCTCTGCCCATGGGAGTTCACAGTTTCAGCTGCAAAATTATTCATCTAGAAGCCCTGAATTAATTATATTGGGTACTAACACTTGCCTTAATGTAAGCTATGTAGAATTCCATAGACTTTGCCACCAGAATAAGCTTTAGAGGGTTGTCAGTGAAGGGTAGAATCAGGAGATAATGAAAAGTTTGAGTGGCCAATCAACTAGTCTGTTCATCTCTGAATAATTAAGAAACTGGCTATTCCAAAGTAGCACCTCCAGACTAGAACTTGGCACATGGTAGAGATATTCATAACATTCTTTCAATGGATAAATGAACCCTTTCTACATACAAATACAGGAAAAGACAAATCCACCTCTGAGAGGTGAGAGATCAGACTCACATGGAAAAGTATTCCAATCTCTAGTTCATTATTTTGCCATGCACCTTGCCATGAAAATGAAAATAAAATCCTTATTATTCATCTAGACCTTCTTTGTCATTCACATTGTGAGGCTCTTGTCATCATGCTTTGCCCTGCTTCATAAATTTTAATACA
Organism: Lemur catta; assembly: GCF_020740605.2. Classification (NCBI taxonomy): domain Eukaryota; kingdom Metazoa; phylum Chordata; class Mammalia; order Primates; family Lemuridae; genus Lemur; species Lemur catta. The sequence continues at coordinate 160,990,608 of NC_059128.1, forward strand.
TTTTTTTAAGTAAATATTTTATTGACATATAGCATGCAGACAGAAAAGTTCACAAACCATAAAGGTGCAACTCAAATTGTTTTTACCATGTAATCGTACATGGTTGATCACCACCTGGGCTGAGAAATAGAAATGACTAGCACCCAGAGACTCCTTTTTCCTCTGCCTTTGTGCCCCTGCCCTGCCCGCCCCCAGCCACATGCACAAACTAAGGTGAGTCCTATTCTGATTTTTATCACTATAGTTTATTTTGACCTGCTTTTCAAAAATTTTTTTTTGTATTTAATAAATGACTTTTTAAAAAAATTTCAGCTTATTATGGGGGTACAAAAGTTCAGGTTATATATATTGCCCATGTACCACCCAATCCCCTGAGTCAGAGCTTCAAGCGTGTCCATTCCCCTTCAAATTTTATTTAAACAAATTATTAACTGTAATTTTTGCATCTGGTTTCCTTCATTCAGTTTTCTATTTGTGAGACTCACTCCTGTAGTTGCATAGATTTATTACTGCATAGTATTCCATCGTGTTATGCACGCACTTTCACACACACACATATATCATGATGTATTCATCCATTCAACCATTGAGGGATATCTGACTTAGCTGCTATAAACATTCTATTAATAGTTCATATCTTTTGGTAACAGACATGTACCTATATCTCCTTGATATATATACCAAGAAGTAAAATGGCTGGCCATCGGTGAATGTGAAACTTTATTAAAAACTGCCAGTTTTCCAAAGTGGTTTCACTATTTACATTTCCATTAGCAGTGATATGAGTTCCAACTTGTCCTTGGCAACATTTTAGTATTGTCAGTTCTTGTTTTGTTTTGTTTTGTTTTTATCCATTCGGATGGATATGTGGTATCTCACTGAGGTTTTGATTTGCCTTACCTGATGACTAATTATGTGGAGCACCTTCTCATGTGAACATTGTGTCATTTAGACAATTTCTTTCATAAAGTGTGTTCAAATATTTTGTCATTTTAAAATTTGATTATCTTTCCTTTTTACTGATGTACAGGATTTTTATATAACTGGGGTATGAGTCCTTTGCCATATTTTTGCATTACAAATTTGCATTACCTTTGACTTTCTTTTTTTTAATTTTTAATTTTTATGGATGTGTATTAGTTGTAGATATCTATAGGGTACATGTGATGTTATGATACAAACATACAATGTGAATTAATCAAATCAGGGTAACTGGGGTATCCATCACCTCAAGCATTTATCATATCTTTGTGTTAGAAACATTCCATTCCACTCTTTTGGCTATTTTAAAGTATACCCTAACTTGTTGCTGATTAGAGTCACTTTGTTTTGCTATAAAATATTGTTCATTCTAACTATATTTTTGTACCCCTTAACCATCCCCACTTTATCCCCCTCTCCACTACCCTTCCCAACCTCTGATAACCATCATTCTACTCTCTGTCTCAATGACATCAATTGTTTTTAATATTTTGCTCCAACCTATGAGTGCGAACATGCAAAATTTGCATCTTTGACTTTCTTAATGGTGTCTTCTAATGAGCAGAAATTCTTCATTTTAATGAAGTTCAATGTATCAGTCTTTTAATTTATGGTTAGTCCCTTTTGTGTCCTGTTTAAGAAATCCTTGCCTACCCCAGGCTGGTGAAGATATTGCCCTACATTATCTTCTAGAAATGTGACATTCAATAGCGTTTCCACTAGCCACATGTGACTATTTAAATTTATGTTAATAAAAATTAAATAAAATTAAAACTAAATTTTTCGGTTACATAAGCCATATTTCAATTGGTCAATAGCAGTATATGGCTAGTGGCTAGCGGATAATGACATTTCTATCATTGCAGAAAATTCTATTAAACAGCACTGGTTCTGGAAGCTTTGTTGTTTTAACATTCACACTGGTATCCACAATCCACCTGGAACTAATTTTTTTGTACGATATGACGTAGGGCCATCAAATACTTTACTGGGCACAAGGATGGGGATATTTAATAGTCAGGAACATTTGCATGAGATTCTGTAGGAGCAAAAAATAAATAAACTTTCATTGTATTACAGCACTGAAATTTTTGTGTTTGTTTTAGCAGCTAGTGTTGCTTATCTTAAGGAATAGGATACATAATGTCACTAGTCTACCTGTTCCACTCTTTCTTAACCTTCAGTTTCAATGCATGGTTTTGGGGGGAGCTAGGACTTCTAATTCCTATCCTACTTGTCTTTCCTTTGCAACAACTTAATTTGACTCACCTTTGAGACCCCATTTGCAGGCTTTCCTCACATCCCTGGATCTTTGAAAAGTGGGGCATGTATACTCACACACACAGGGTAGGATATTCCTTATTGAGCCTTTGCTATGTGCAAATTATAGTTGGCCTTCCATATCCATAGATTCCAATTCCATGGATTCAACCAACCATGGATCAAAAATATTCAAAAAGAAAAAAGCGTCTGTACTGAACATGTACAGACTTTTTTCTTGTCATTATTTCCTGAATAGTACAGTATAACAACTATTTACATAGCATTTACATTGCATTAAGTATTATAAGTAATCTAGAGATGATTTAAAATATATCAAAGAATGCAAATACTACACCATTTTATATAAGAGAATCGAGCATCTGTGGATTTTGGTATCTGGGGGGAGTCTGGGAACCAATCCCCATGGATGCCAAGGGACAGCTGCACTGTTTACCAACATCTTACCCTTTATCACCAGGTTTTACAAGAGTACTGTCTCATGCTTCCCTAATCTGATTGGTTCCACAAAACACAACCCAATCATTGTAACAAGTTCAGGTTTTCTACAGAATTTACAGGTTTAAAAAGAACAATTCCCAGACGTATCTTTCACAGGTATAGAGGTCTTTAATCATAAGCTGCCATGAACTAAAGAGTTACTACACAGTATTTATAAATGTGAGACTGTATGGACAGAGCAGTTCTGTTTTTCTTGAGGGGGCTGCATCAGACACATCAGGGGAACGGAGGCTGGCCTTCTCAGCCAGTGCTGGGACAGAGTCCCAGGGGCTCTTTGGAATTAGACTATTATATGAAGTTGACACTAGCAAATAGATCATAAAGGTGATGCAATGGAGAAGTGTCATTGGCCAAAAATCTATCTTTTATATAGTTTAGGTCAAGATCCCCAGAAACAGGCCCTGAGGTGAGAGTCTGTATGCAAGGGATTTATTCAGAAAATGTTCCCAGGAAGGGGAGGAAGTGTGGAAAAGAAGGAGAAGAAACCAATCAACAGTATGGTTTCAAGAAAGTCCCATCCTTAGTCTGATCTCACGTCATGTCAATTACCCAATTCATGGCAAGCAAACTGGGCTTTTATGTTCCTGTCCTGATCAGTCACCAGCTAAAAGCTACTGTTGGTGGGAGAGAGAGAAGGCGGAAGGCCAGTGAAGGCAAACTCTTAGGCACAGCCAGAAGTCTGTTCGTGCAGGTAAAGTGGCTTCAGTAGCCTGTAGGCAAAACTCCGAAGGAAGTCGCTCACAGGTACAGGTCATTAGAGGCAAAACATACACAGATGCTGAAGAAGAGGCATTCAGAAGCCAGAAAAAGATCCATAAATCTGAGAAGGGTAACTTTAGTGTCCCTATATCAACTTTAAAGGGCAAGGATAAGGCTAATGGCAGGGGACAAAGCCAGAGGTGAGGGTGCAGGTGAATTCAGAAATAGCCTATAATGGAGCCAGGTAGTCCCGCCCTCCTTTTTATCGGTTGATCCCAACGATCATAATTGAGTTTGTCTGAGCCACAGGTATAAAATCAGAACAGACTCATTAGATGGTTTGCTCTGATTGACTTCCTTACAGAATTCCTGTAATTCTCCTGCATGTGAGTTCTGAAGTCCAATAGCTGCATCATTCATTCCTTCATCCATTCTCAAATATTGGTGAATGTCACCATGAGTGAGATACTGCCTGAGAAATAAAATGAACAAGACTGACATGGTCCCTGCCCTCGTGGAGCTTACAATTTAACAGGAAAAATGTAAAGCACAAACAGGTAAAGGAACTTGTCCTAAGTGACAAAGCTAGGAAGAGGCAGAGCTAGCATCTCAATACGATTCCCCAGGCCCCACTCCTAAGTACTCTTCATCCAATTGCCTTGCTGGAAGATGTCAGCAGTCAAGTCACCCATGGCAATATGGGAGCAATGGCTACAATTTTTTTCCTCCTTAAAAAGACTCTTGTGATGGTGGGGGAGAAAGATCCAATGAATTTTATTATTTTATTAGCAACTTTGAGAGAGGTGTTGCTTTTTCATTGAAACACATTATAAAAACTGCACAAACATTAAAAATCAAATTCAATTTTTGTGGAGAGAACACAAAGCCAAAAGACCATCCTTTCCCTTTTATAAACACCTTTCCCAAGTGTGAAAAGACTCAGTGATAGGTATATAATTTTACTGATCCTTTAGAAGCAGCTGAAATGTGGAAAAACCAGAGAGCTGGCTTAGACTAGATCCCCTGCCTTAGCTTCAGCTGCCTAAATGTGGTCATTTCAAGACAGATTCCCAAAGTTAATTATGTTTTCCTGTAAAATGTAGCATTAATTGTAAGTGGAGAGTATTAAAATGGAATGTATAATACACTACTCAGATGGTTTGTTGTATTTTTCCCAAATAAGTGTACCGCACATGATGTGCCTGTAATGGTATTAATTATTTATCACTCTGTGTGGAGAAAATATCAATTATAATAAAGTGTAAAAGGGTTATTAGCTTTTCTGAACAATAAATAAAGCAGAGTAGTAAGATCAATATGATGAATATATTAAGTTAAAATTCTCTTTTGCCATAACAGTTGATAGGATTTTATGTACCAATCTCATGAAAGTGTTATAGACATTTAAAAAAGAAATATATTAAATAAAAATAAAATCTATTAAAGAAGGTAATTTTAAATATTTAATGAGATAATTAAGTCTTATTAATGTAACCTTCTTTATTTTTCAGATTAAAAATTCACAGGATTGTCATCCCTTTCATCTTAATCAGACACTGTGTTTGTTGTAATTATTTGTTATGTATTTTCATTAAGATTTGATGAATATTAACTGTGTGAAATAAAACAGTGTTTTTTCCTTAGCTATGATGACTAACATGGGCTACTTCATAGCTAGCAGGTGGAGAGCCAGAAACGAGATGAAGATATGTTACCCCCAATCTGCTATGCCAAGGGCAGAGAACAATCCAAGGTTCTTAAAGTTTAACCTCCTGCTCCGAACTGTGAAGGACCTATAGTTTTGTCATGCCTGAAAAATCCCACCTTAGTTTCATCTGGAAACTAAGGTTTTATATACTCTAAACAGTGTTTAGAGTAATATAGAAGTGGATGCAAATCAAACATCTTGTACTTCTCCCTTTAGTTCTGGACAAGTTGCTATATTTCCTGAGCCTCAGTTTCTTTATCTATAAAGTGGGAATCATAACACATCCGTTGCAGAGTAGCTGTACAAATAAGAAAGAGTAAATATATAAAAGTTGGTCCAGAGTAGATGGCGAATAAGGAAAAAAATAGCTTGATGTCACGCCTGAAGTACTTGAAATGATGAGAAAGAAAGAACTAGAGTGATTTCTGATTCACTTTAGCTGGAGAAATAAGAAAGTACAGTAATATTGTGAATCCAATGACACAGTTCTTTCCAAAGAGCATACATAAAAAATTAGTGAGCACCTTTATGCTTCAAAAGACACCCTTAGGAAAATTAAAAGCCAAGCCACAGAATGGAAGAAAATATTTGCAAATTATATCTCTGATAAAAGACTTGTATTCAGAATATGTAAAGAACTCTTACAACTCAATAAGAAGACAAAACCCGGATTTTAAAAATGGGCAAAATATTTCCAACTAAGATGTTTCAATTAAGAAAATATACAAATGGCCAGTATGCAAATGAAATGTGCACAACATAATTAGTCATTAGGCAAATGCTAATTAAAAGCATAACAAGTTTTTTACACCTCACTACTCAACCACTAAAATAGCTAAGATCAAAAAGAAAGAATACCAGATGCTGATAAGGATATAGAGAAATCGGAAAACTGATATGTTGATGGAGGGAATGTAAACTGGTGCAGCCACTTCGGAAAACAATTTGGCAATTGGTTACAAGGTTAAACATAAACTTACCATACGACCTAATAATTCCACTCCTAGGAATCTACTCAAGTGAATGCTATTTACCAGTCCTTCTCCAATTCCAGTGCCTGGCATCCTACATTTAATGTTTTTTAATATCTATTCACTCCTAATTTCCTATGACCCTAGAGAAAAAAGGGTTAAGGTACATGCTAATCACAAATAAGAAGACTTCAGTGAAAAGATAAGACTCGTAGTTTCACCCATTAGCTAAATTATTTCCATTTTATTCTCCTTTCACATGTCAAATCTATTTAAGGATTAAGTTACGGACCTTTGCCTTTTTACATCCAGAATGCACAATCAATGACCCAAGCCCAAGAACATACCCAGGAAACTTAACATTTATGGAACACCATGATACCACACAGAAATAAATTAGGCATGGGCCATGCCCGCAAAGACTGTCAAGCCATGGACTCTCTTTCCAGCTAGCTGAAAGTTTACCTTTTGGCAAACTTCACATTTAAATCATAGTGATCTTAGTGCCTTAAACTTTCATAAGTGCCTTCACTTCCATAATTTCTTACCAAGAAAAAGTGTATAAATAAAGCTAGTTAATTGCCTTGAGCTTTAGATTACTCATTAAGCAAAAACACATGCCAGAAACTTCAGTGTTAAATCAAGTGGCCTTTGTTGCTTGGGGTTTGTCACTGGAAATTGTGTAGGTTCCATTAATGAGTTAATGTATGTAAAAAATGTGTGTATGCATTGCAAACAAATGCAATCTTCTTTTGGGGGGAAGGGAAAGAGAGGTGTAGTCTTAACATCAACACCCTTGCACAACATTTATCACAGCTTTCCAAGAAACTTCACACTGAATGAAATTTACAGCACAGCCCTGAAAGGAAAGTTTGGTTCAGGGGATTTATGAGAGAATGAGGGAATGACTAAGCAGCTAATACTTTCTGATACCAATAAAGATGGTGTATCGAGGGAGTACAGAAGGTGATAAATGCTATCTAGACAAAAAAAGAAAGAAATGTTAAGACTGCCTTGCTTGCCTCATCTTTGCAATGGTATAATTCTTTATGTGTAATTAGAATTCTGCTAATAATTCTACTAATAGCCTCTGTATCACAAGATAGTTCTACCCCCTGTGAATCTGTGAAAGACCTCATGGGAAAAAAAGCATAAAGATGGGGTGCCAGAGAGAAAGAATAGCAATCAACCGTAAAAGTAGGCAAACGGACTACATCCAACCAATATTGTTTACACAAAACACAGTGGCATTGGATCATTTTTTTAAAGACTTGGTTTTGTCTCCTTTTTAATTATGAAGGATAAAATAAAATTGAGTGACTGAGAGGAATAAATAGATAATGAAGTATCAAGGGTTTTTATATAGAAGCTCCTTATTAAAATGACTGTCTCCTTCAACTGTTTAATCTAATTTCTGCAAGGCAGGTTTTCACTTGTTCTGCTCATATAAACGCACAGGTATTAGAGGTATTATTAACACACCGTGTAGTTCACACCCAGAGCTTGAAAAACTACTTTTAACCCCTTAAATTCTCAGTGAAGCAACTCTCCACTAGTGGCTTTCTACTCTTTTCTCTTTCTGTCCCCTCCCCTCCATGGACACTTACAATATCTGACTGACTTCTGGAATGTGTTTTAACACTGTGTATCAGACATTTTTGCAATATCCTCTGTGGAGTATACAATTCCAGTCAACAACGAATCTTTATTTATCACCTTCATCCAATGTATTCATCTCAGTATTGGAGCATACAAGCAAGTTAATTCAAAGTCTGTTTTCGGGATGCTTAGAGCCATAGATCTATGGTGAGAAAATTTATCCCACTCACTTCCTTAGTAGTTCAAGCAACCATAAAATTTATTATCCGAACCAGGACATTTGGGGGTAAAAGGATGTACTATTAATTACACGAGGACAACAGGCATAAACTGGGAGTGTCTTGGAAAAACCTGGAAAAATGGCCACTCTGTTTATGGATATACTGGTCATAAAAACTATAGAAGTTTAGAGGACAGAGACTTTCCTATTGTCTGATTGGAAGCCCCATTTCCAATCTTGGTCTTTACGATACAAGATAGCTGAAGCACAAAGTATTCAGATGGAGTCCCCAGTTTAATACACATGGATCCCAAGTATGGTTACATATTTTGTAGAGGACCCTCGTGTGAGGACAGGTATATAGGTTTTGTCTGGAGCTCAGACAAACTACTTTTACTGTTTTCCATGAGTACTTTGTTTTTCTTCACCTCATGTTTTTCACTCTTCCAGGCATGTCTATCCTCAGCATTTTCTTTAAGGCCTAAATCAGATGCTCCTTCTTACACAAGAACATACTTGTTGGCTAGAACCACCACCCCCACCACCACACACACACAGTGCTGCATCTGCATCTCCATTTGATGGATTTATCCATTTCTATCTTTGACTATAGTTATTTTCTAGTGGACAGAGCACTCCTCCTAAACCTCTGTTTCCATGACATGGTAACCAGTCTCCCACATGGATCCAGTGATTCCACCTCCTGGTATTCATACTTTCTGCATAGTTCTCGTCCTGCCTCTGCCCCCCAACAGACACACACTAAATAGGGCTGATATGTATAGCCAATGAAGTATCGCAGATTAGTGTGATTTCTGAGGCTAGGTCATAAAAAGCATGGAGGCTCCCTTCAAGCTTTCTGTTGGACCATTGGCTCTGGGAGAAGCCAGTTGCCATATTATGACAACCAAGCATCCCTCAGCAGAGACCGTGTGGCACAGAAATAAGGTCTCCTGCCAATAACTTGCACTAACTTGCCAGAAGTATCAGTGAGCCACTTTAGAAGTGAATCTTCTAGCCTCAGTTGTGCTTTTAGATGACTGTAGCCACAACAGTCTGACTCAAAATTCCTGAGAGACCCTAAGCCAGAAGTACCACCAGCATATCTGCTCTTGAATTTCTGACCCACTGACCCACAGAAACTGTGAGATAACAAATGTGCATTTAAACCAATGAGGCTTGGGTTAATTGATTATGCAGCAATAGATAACTAATACAATGAAAGCCAAAAGTATTTAGATATTTGCCCAGTACTTAGCATGGTCTCTAGTGCAGAATGAGCACTCTATAAATATTTGTTGTATTGAAACAAGTTGAATAGAGTTGCGCTATAAGGAAGAGCACTGAGTTTACACATGACAATACGCCTTAGGTGAGCAGGTACATTTCTGACTTGACAGGCCCTGGGTGAGCTTGCAGGAAAAATCCACTCAGATAGGAACAGGTAAAGCAATCAATAATAGCTAAGATTTTTTGAACAGTAGTTATACAAAATGTTGTGCTTTAAATGTATTACTCTCACTTTATCTACACAAAATCCCTCTGAGTTAGATATTATTGTCCTCATTTGATAGACAAGGAAATAGAGACAAAATAAGTTAGGCACCTTGCCCATGGTCACCTAGCCTAGCAAATAGTGGGGCTAAGAATTGAACAACTTGATTCCTAGGATCATGCTCTTGACCGTTACATCATCTTGCCTATTGGAAAAATAATTTTTACAGCGTCCTAGTAACAATCTCAGAAGAGTCTTTCTTGTCTTTTTGGGAGTTGTCAATAATCCAACCTCTAGACAAAGAGTTTCTCAAAGTGTGGACTCCAGAATAGCATCATCAGCATTATCTGGTTGTGAGAAACTCAGTCAAGCCCACCCCAGATGTACTGAATCAGAAACACTGAGATGGGGCCCAGCAACCTGTGATTTAACAAGCTCATCTCTGTGATACAGGTTCAAGTTCCAGAATCACTGCTCTAGACTGCCTGCATTTCAAGGGCTGTTTGACCAGCAATAGAAAGGGAACAGACAGGTAGCCGCTAAGCCTGGCTTTTCTCATTCAGACTTTGGCCATTCCCCAGCTAGATACCAGCTCCCTGAGTCAGTCATTTAACCCCTATCTAGCTGAATAACTGAGCTGCTCAACACGTGGGCAACTCCAGCAAGTTAACAGGATACCACTGAGAAAGAGATGCAGATAGGGTGTTTGTGTGGATTTTGATGATACCATCAATATTCCTTGTTGAATTATCAAAGCCTTTGAGTGGGTGAGGGACAGTCCCCAGACCTGGGAATTCCCCAGTAAAAGATATGATCCATTTTACTTTGGAAAACCCGAGTCTTAGGCTGATGGAGTTCCTGAAGAATTTATTCACAAAGGTTTGGTCCAAAGAAGACTCAACCTACAAACACAGATATGCAAGCACACACACCCCTAAAATCCAACTCTCTTATTGTAGAAATTCTAATAAACCTCTCACTTGATAGTGATCCTGCTTTTTTATTTAAGCAATAATAGTAATTGTTATCATATAATAAGTATGTTTTATTTAATGGATTGTCACCTGAAACTCTTGGTTTAAATTATGTTGGTTACATGGAAAATGATTACCTTTGAATACTTAATAAAATCATGGCTAAATTAAGCAAGCTTTGTTTATATCTCTTTCCACACTTTCACATAGCTATAGTTTTGTGTTTTTCTGCTCCAATTATTATGAATAGCATACTCTACTGACTTATTTTTTAAATAAAAAAAAATTAAATGAAAAACACTTCCCTATGTAATTTAAAGGTTAGAAATGTTAACAGCACAAATTCTAGGAAATACAAGGTTTCGCCTACACTGCACACACATTATTCTTTTGTTACTATTTGAATACTTAAAAATATAGTATAAGCCTAAAATAGCTCAAACATTATGACAATACTTCAGTAACAAACACCCCATCACGGCTCCACTGAGAAACTTGAGCAAAAAGCCCAGTGTGGTTTGCTTTGATTTTATTTATACTAAGCAAAATCAGAGAAAACCAAACTCAAGTCACCCTGGAAATGTGGTAATGATTAATTTAGAAACAACATCTCACCTAGGAAGGAGAGTGAGCCTCCTTCTCAGTCTGCCTCCTTAAGAGTCACTGGAGTTGGAATATACTCTGTAGTCTAACTGGATACTTCTAACCTGTGAAGCGCATAGGAACTGCCTAGGATCTTGTCCAATGTGGATCCTGATTCAGTAGATCTGGGGCAGGGTCTGAGATTCTGCATTATTAACCAGCTCCCAGGTGATGCTGATGCTCCTGGTCCCTGGACCACACTTTGAGTAGCAGGATTCTACTCTAGCTCTCCAATGGCAGATACTTTCCTAGAACCAACCTGACAATGAGAAGGATCACTTCTAAAATTACTTCCTGATTCTTATAAACCACTGTTATTCAAACATTCACATAACGTCTTCCTTTCCTGACAGGAGACCCCAGGCAGTGCACCTGAGTTTATTTTCTGTGTTCTCTCGAATAAGATTCTTAACTTTTTGAGTCTTATCCATTTAACTAGTATTTAGTGAGCTCCTACCAGGTGCCAGGCACTGCACTATGCCCTAGAGACAAAATGATAGACTCATAATCTAGAGAAGGACACACATGAAAACAGGTGATTTCAGAGTCTGTGATAAGGGCTATAGTAGGAATAGGACCAGGAAGTCGTGGGAGCCCAGAAGGAAGTGGCAAACTGAGACCCACATGACAAATATGAATTAGCCAAGTGAAGGGAAAGACCATTTCTGGTGTGGCTATTACTGTAATAGCAGCCCTCCACACATCTTGAATCTGTATGTCTATAGCCTTTTGCAATGTGATATACTGTTCTATCAAGCAATGGAATTTACTTTTTTTGGATCTTAGCCACCCATGTGACTTCTTGCTCTGATGAATAGAATGTAGAGGAAATGACGTCTGGAAATTGTAGAGCCTGGGTCTTAAGAGCCTTGCAGTCTGGAACAGGATGCCAGGCAGTTCCATGTGCATTACAGGTTAGAAGTACCAAGTTAGACTACAACAGAGGATAGTCCAACTCCAGTGACTCTTAAGGAGGCAGACTGAGAAGAAGCCTTCCTGGAATATAGCTGCCATTAAAGAAGCTTTGACTTTATGTCTGAAGGATGAGAAACCACCTGGAGGGAGACATGTCAGCTTCCTAGCCATCTGTACCAAGACCCAGACATGTGGGTGAGGCCGTGTTGGAACCTCCAGCTCCAACTGGCCCACCAGATAAATGCAGCCACATGAGCATTTTCAGGCAAGACAAGCAGAAGAACCACCGAATCATGAGGGATGGTAAATCATTGTTCTTTGAGCCACTAAGTGATGGAACGGTTTGTTACCCAACAGCATACAACACCACCAGATGAACAAGAGAGGGAAGGGAGTGCGAAGAGGTAGGGAGGCGCATGGAGAAATTTAGGTAATTCTAAATGCTTAGAGAGTTGAGGTTGTGTCTAGGATCGAGTCTGTGAAGAACCTTGTAGAGATTTTTACTTCATTCTTAAGCAATTTGGAATAACAGAAGAGTTTTAAGTAGAGGGGGGTTACATCATCAGATTCCTCACTTGTACAAGGGAATGTTACTGATCGCTATGCTTTACTGAAGTCTATAATCTAGTGAAAATTAAATGAGATATACTAGTGAAAAATACCATTAAGGGAGAAACCATGATTTCCAGAGCTGTAAAAATCTGGCTCTGCTCTTTTCTTTTTTCCTAACTCTTCCGTGTCCCTTACTGACACTCCTTCTCCACCCTTAGGCTATCCAGACTTTGCTGGAGGGGGGGACATCTCTGGAAAGGAAGAGATGAAGATGTTCGTGATAACAAGAAAAATGTGGAAGTGTCAAAGCAGTGGATCTTGAAGGTCCCACCTGGGTACATGTCACTGGCATAATATTTTTCTCTTTACATCTCTCATGAGATAAATGTTCTAGAAGAGAAGTTTATGATCTGAAGGATCCTTAAATCTTGGCCCTCAGTGATATATCCCAGGTTTGTCAATTAATCAATTTACCTTTCAAGGCGGTGACTGGGTCCTGGAGGATTTAAACTACCTCTTTGGGAAAGAAAAATGTTCCCAGTCTGTTCTCCATTTACTAATGCCTGGAGAGGTGTTATAAAATTGAAAAGACCTTGGGTAATAGAGATCTGTAAAGTTTGGGAGTTGCTTTTCTGGGAAGCTTTGCTGAAGTTTGTTGAAAAAAAAAAAGTAATTTTTGAATATCTTTAGGCATTGGGGATGGTTTGGCGATGAGTGGGACCAAAAGCTAGAGTCCCTTATCTGTCTACCACATGATCCCATCCTTAATTTAGGATAAACTTCACCCTATCTGTAAGAGACAACGTAAAACACTATTGGCTTTTGATGATCAGAGTAATCCCACCATTGTCTATCAGAATAATCTGACTTACTCTGCAGACTATTTTCACCAGGGCACTAATACCTTCAAGTCTCCTGCCCAACCCTCAGAGTGGCTGCACCTTTCCCAGCACAGCTGCTCACCGGGAAGATACCACCACGAGAAAGTGCCCCAGCACATGTTCTCTGTATTCTCCAGAGGGTGTGTAAAATTCAGCTGGTGGGATTAACTAGAATTACCTCAGAGAAAAATCTCACTTTCCTCGCCAACAGAAAGCATTAAGTGCGACCAATGATATTAGAATTTGAAACTTGCGGGAGAATCCTTTGCAGTCTGGGACATGCTACATAGACAGGCTTGTTATTTAGGAAAAATGCTTGGTCTGGAGCCTCCTAAAGACTTGGCAAGTCTCCTCCACATCACCTTTACAAGCAGGAGATATATGGCTGAAGTGAAAACAGGGAGAAATGCACGAGGAAAAATTAAATCACAAAAAGGAGTTTCAACAACTTTATGAAGGAAGGCTTTATTCAGGGTGATAGAGAAGAGTAAGTGTGTGTTAGAGAGTGAAGCTTTTTATAGGCTGAATTTATGCACAAGAGTTTTCTTTTTCTTCTTCTTCTTTTTTTTTTTTTTTTTTTCAGACAGGATCTCACTCTGCTACCCAGCCTAGAGTGCAGTGACATCATGATAGCTCACTGCAGCCTCAAACTCTCGGGCTCAAGTGATCCTCCTGCCTCAGCCTCCTAAGTAGCTGGGACTACAGGCATGCACCACCACACCTGGCTAATTTTTATATTTTGTAGAGACAAGGTCTTACTATGTTGTGGCATTTTGCTATGTTGCTTGGGCTAGTCTCCAACTCCTGAAGTGATCCTCCCGCCTCCGTCTAGGCCTCCCAAAGCGTTAGGATTACAGACATGAGCCACCACACCTGGCCTGAACTTTCTTTTGCAAGAACTAAAAAGAACCAACTCCTTTTTTCCCTCAGTACTCAAGCCCATGCTTGGTAAAAAAGTGCTAACCTCATGGTTCTGACACACTGATATGTTACATGATTGTGAAATGTGTCTCAAGTAATTTGCTATTAATGCTAAAGTATGGAAATGTGAGGTTAAATGATTTCTGGAGTTGGCAGATCAAGGATGAAGGAATAGGGGAGAATTCTTTCTGTCTACAGTGGTAGTGGCAACAATATATATAATGCCAATGTCAGCAGCCAGAGTCCACTGCTATGATGTCAAAAATGGGTGCTATGGCAACCCACACTTAATTGTGTTTTCATAATGCTGGGTCATGGGAATTATTTGGGCTGTCCTTCTAACTGCATGGATGCCCTTAGTGTCTGCCTGTTTAAAAAGTCTAATTATCCAGCATTCCCAGAAATTCTATGAACTCTGCAGTTTTCAATCAATAACTTCCTTTTCTACTTATATTGATAAGAGTCAGCTTCTGTTGCTTGCAGCTAAAATTCCTGACTGATATAATAATGAATGATGCTATTCTGAGTGGTGGTGGTGTAGAGAGATAGAACATTAAAATAATGATATTGGTTTTATGAGGCATCTCTTAAGATGGCAGTGAATGAAAATGCAATTAAAAGGAGCTCCAAAAACATTTCAAGAAATTGGCAGCATTGGCAGAGCAAGTGCCAAGTCTTCCAAGGTGACTATATTGAGGGAGACGATGTTGCTTGGATAGACACGTAAAAGGTGACACTTTGTGACAATTTTTTAAAACATATGTCACACATAATGATAGAAGGTTTAGCCTTTACCAATGAGGCATGTTACACTAATGGTTTAAAAATGTTCAGTAATGTAACCAATATACATATATGTACATATGTATTTACAGCTATTTGAGTTTATATTTTATTGCCTTTTCATATATTGTATGTCTTACCTTTAACTAAGGCTGTATGATTGCAAAAAGTGCATTTCATTCACAGAATGTTCCTGAATGTTTTTCATTTTTACTCTGTGTAGTAGATAATTCATCTGCTGACAATAGGATGAAGCATCATCTCTTCCATGCAGTTTTGTTTTGTTTTGTTGCTTAAAACGTTCACAGATGTGCTGTTATTAGAAGTTTCAAACATATTTTTGAAATCTCTCTCTACCCTTACCCACTTGTAACCTTGGGTAAGACATTTATCCATTTTGAGTTCGGATTTCCCCTCCAATGAGGAAAAGATGGGAGACAGGGTGGTGGGAGGATGGAGAGTTAGATGTCAGTTATTATCAATGTTTATCTTTTGTGTGAAGGTTATGCACAAACTGATTATATGTTTTAAATAATTAACCAATTGTATAACTAAATTGGCCATATAAGGACAAATTATAAGAATGTATCATGAACTAAGGATTATGAATTATACAATTTTGTACACCAAAACCATCTCTCTTGCAAAAAAAATAAAAAATTAAAAACTAGTAGACCAATAAAAAAATGCTGCCAAGTAACCAAGTTAAATCAGTGACCTATCTTCCTGAAGATACTGAAGAATCTTTGGCTTAGAAAATGAACTCACTAGAGTTCCCATTTTTACTACTTATACTGATACTTCAAATCTAAAGACACCAACTAAGCACAAAGGTAGTGACTTCACATTTGCCTGCTCAGTTTACAAATGCATCATCCATTGCAACGCAAACATTATTTAGAGGCTTCAGTTTGCTATTTGAAATGGAAATAGAATGGATGGTGTTAATTGAAGTATCTGAGTTGTCATTTTATGAATATTTTAGTTCCATTATAAATTACTCACTTATTCAGATATGTCAGCCTTCTTCCCTCCACCCGCCCTTCCATGCCCTAAAACATCTCTACCCTGGTAAATAATTAAAGGGTATCAGAAAAAGTCAAAAGGAATTTGACATCAGGATATCTCATGATGGATAATGTTAAGGTTAGCCACAAATAACAAGTGTCTCTTAATTAACTACTGCTAAAAGAATTACCTACCAGATCCTGTCACTGAAGACTCAGTCTTAATCATCTCTCCACTTGCAATGTCTTGGTATGGTCAGAGCCACCTTATAATTCTCAAGTAACATACAGACCTTCTGCTAGGGTTTCAATGTGTCTCCTCCAAAATTCAGTGTTGCCAATGTGATAGTATTAAGAGGTGGGGCCTTTAAGAAGTAATTAGGCCATGCGGGCTCCTCCCGCATGAATGGGATTAGGTGCCCTTACAAAGTGGCATGAAGGAAGGAATTGGCCCTCTCTTGCCCTTCTCCTTCTGCCAAGTGAAGACAAAACAAGGAGGCTCTCACCAGAAGCCATACCTTGTTCTTGGAGTTCCCAGCCTTCAGAGCTGTGAGAAATAAATTTCTGTTCTTTATAAATTATCCAGAGTTAGGTATTCTGTTATAGCAACACAAACAGACTAAGAAAGACTCAATAAGTCTGTCTTGAAGACCACTTGCTTAGACCGTGTGGATCTTCTGGCTTCCACCCTCATAAGTCCTCAAGTGTGATGCCAAAAATGAGGCTGCTAATCACAACCTACAAATATTAACCCTGCTAATCCCAATTTTCCACTCCAAGTCTGCCCTATAGGCCATCGAAGCTAAAACAGACAAGCAGAAAGCTAAATAAAGAATATCCCAGATGATAACAAAAGTAGCAAAGGACAAAGGAAGACAGAGGAAAACAATTTAGCCAAATGGGAAAGAATGTTGAGAGAGAAATGAACCATGGTTGAGAGAACTCAAGAAAAGCTATCTTATGTTTACAACTGTCTCTTTCCATTAATTAAAGCAAATGGGTTGGAAAGAATATTGTGTCAACCCTGATAAACAACTGTTACACAAAAGACAGGTGGAATTATTTTGCTTAAAGATATGTCTCAATAAAATGCCCATTGGTTTAGTTCCAGTGCTATTGAAAAGTAGCATAGGCAATAGATGTAAATACATCAATTCAATATAAGCCCATTGTTTATCAACTCATTTAATAGCAGCATGTTTTTAGTGAAATGTTACAAAAGAATACAATAAAAAAATAGTGAGATAAGAACTTTTTTATTTATCAATAAGCAATATAAAAATACAAACTATAGAGCATCTCCTATTCTGTCTCATGAAAAAAACCCTAAGAATATACTGAATCATAGTCAGAACTATTTATTGAACATATAGCTACTACTCTATGCAAGCAATCAGTTTCAAATTCAGAAATTTTGTTTCTCCATTTCATACCCATAAACTCAGTAAAGAATTTAGAAAATGATAATATAGGAAAAATTGATATAAACCAAAATTTAGAGCATTCTTGACCAAGTCTTTTATTTTCTTGGAGGTGGGGTCTCACTATGTTGCCCAGGCTGGAGTGCAGTGGCTATTCACAGGTGCAATCATAGTACAGTATATCCTCAAACTCCTGGCCTCAATAGATCCTCTCACCTCAGCCTCCCAAGTAGCTGGGACTACAGGTGTGCACCACTATACCCAGCCTTACCCAGCCATTTTGAGTTAATGTTTAATCTTTTATTGCAAGCAGAAATTGTATATTGTTCAGGATTTATATGTTACTACTTCTGGCAATTTCAGTTTCCTCCTCTCCTTGACTATTTTATCTTTGTATCTTGTATTTAAAGTTCTATTTTTCACTTTCTTTTGGGATTCAGTGAGTTTGGAAAGCATCTATCTACTCAGTCTGGGGTGAAGTTTGGGTAGTAAGAGAAATCTGAGTCAGCACCAACACTTGAGTACAAATATATCAACAGTGCTTGTATCTATATCCAGTAGACTTAGCCAGGACTTATCTTTGCTCATCATATCCTAGAAGTCAGATTGTATAGGAGCTTTACATACTCCTGTGCTCTGCAATCATAGTCCCATTCAAAGGAATTAGATAGATCAAACACAGAGCAAATAGCATTGATGTTCTTTTCCCCTGTGCTTGGGCCAATTGGGCAACATTGTTTCAAAGATTAAATGCTCATAAAAATAAGAAACATATTAGATAAGAAGGTTATTATTGCCCTGTGGCCTGGAAATTGGATTGGTTCACATATGTTTCCAATAGAATCTTTAATTAATATGTCTTTCTTATCAATGTGCTTCAGCAATTATCTGTATTGATTATAGGCTGTTATATTCCTGGCAAGATAACAGAGAACCTCACAAAGGTGTCTTAACAGGTCACTGCTAGAATATTTTCTGAATTTGTAATCTTTTTTTCTTTAACTAATTTACCTAAGTTATCTGGTACTTATCAATTAATTTCTCAACTGACAATGGAATACACACTTGTGTAATATTTAAGGATAAATTTAGTTGGGCTACAGACTTCTACTCCTTAAGAACTCAATGGAGCAATTCATTCATTCATTAATTCACTCATTTGGCAAATGCATATTAAGGGTCTATTAAGTATCAGTCATGGTACTCTGATGGAGTTAATGATCAGGAATATGGTTTGTCTGCCTGCGTTGGACCTCTCACAATCAAAGAGTCAAATATGGGTCTGCTTCAGACTGAGACCGCAAAAATAACAATGTAATAGAAATTCTTTTTTTAATTTTTAATTACTATGAGTACAGAATAGTTGTATGTATTTATAGGGTACATGTGATATTTTGATACAAGCACACAATGTGAATTAATCAAATCAGGAGTATCCATCACCTCAGGCACTTATTTCCTTATCTTGGGAAGATTCTAATTCCACTCTTAGTTATTTTAAGGTGTACCCTAACTTATCGTTGGTTATAGCCATTTTGCTGGGCTATCAAATATTGTTCATTCTATCTAAGTATATTTCTGCACCCATTAACCATCCCCACTTTATCACCGCCTCCCTGCTACCCTTCCTATCCTCTTGTAACCAGCATTCTACTCTCTGTCTCCAGGACAATAATTATTTTTAGTATTTAACTCCCACATATGAGTGAAAAAATGTGAGATTTATCTTTTTGTGGTTGGCTTATTTCACTTAACATAATGTTCTCCAGTTCCATCTACATGGTTGCAAATGGCAGGATTTCATTCTTTTTATGGCTATATAATATTCTATTGTGTATAGGTAGCACCATTTCTTTATCCATTCATCTGTTGATGGACACTAAAGTTGATTCCAAATCTTGTCTGTCATACATAGTGTCACAATAAACATGAGAGTGCAGATATCTTTTTGATGTACTGATTTCCTGTCAATCCAGCAGTGGGATTGCTGTGTCATATGGTAGTTCTATTTTTAATTTTTTGAGGAATCTCCATACTGTTCTCCATAGTGGTTACACTAATTTATGCTCTCACTAATAGTGCATTAAGGTTCCTCTTTCTCCACATCCTTGCCAGCATTTGTTATTGCCTATCTTTATGATAAAAGCCATTCTAACTGGGGTGGATGATATCTCATTGTAGTTTTGATTTGCTAGTGATGTTGAGCATTTTTTCATATATCTGTTGACCATTCGTAGGTCTTTTTTTTTTTTGAGAAATATTTATTCGGACTTTTTGCCCATTTTTAATCAGATTATTTGATTTTTCCTATTGAGTTGTTGGAGATACTTATATATTCTAGTTATTAATCCCTTGTCAGATGGGTAATTTGCCAATATTTTCTTCTCCCATTCTGTGGGTTGTCTCTTCCCTTTGTTGATTGCTTCCTTTGCTGTGCAGAAGATTTTTTAGATTGATGTGATCCCATTTTTCCAATTTTACTTTGGTTGCCTGTGCTTTGGGGATATTACTCTAGAAGTCCTTCCCCAGACCAATGTCCTGAAGCATTCCCCCAATGTTTTCTTTTAGTAGTTTGATAGTTTCAGAACTTAGACTTAAGCTTTTAATCCATTTTGATTTGATTTTGTGTATGGTGAGAGGTAAAGGTCTAGTTTCATTCTTCTGCATATGGGTATCCAGTTTTCCCAGCACCATTTATTGAAGAAACTACCCTTTCCTCACTGTGTGTTTTCAGCAACTTTGTCAAAGATAAGTACACTATAGAAGTATGGATTTGTTTCTAGGTTCTCTAGTCTGTTCAGTTGGTCTATGTGTCTGTTTTTATGTCAGTATC
The DNA here is from genome assembly GCF_020740605.2 of Lemur catta. Lineage (NCBI taxonomy): Eukaryota > Metazoa > Chordata > Mammalia > Primates > Lemuridae > Lemur > Lemur catta. The sequence goes on from NC_059128.1 coordinate 161,010,992, forward strand.
ATGCTGTTTTGGTTACTACAGCTCTGTAGTATAATTTGAAGTCAGGTAATGTGATTCCTCTAGTTTCATTCTTTTTTCTCAATATGTCTTTGGCTATTCTGAGTCTTTTGTGGTTCCATATAAATTTTAGTATTGTTTTTTCTATTTCTGTGAAGAATGTCATTGGTATTTTGATGGGGATTGCATTGAATATGCAGATTGCTTTGGGTGATATGGACACTTTAACAATATTTGCTCTTCTAATCTATGAGCATGAAGTATCTTTCCATTTTTTCTGTGTCTTCCTTATTTTCTCTCATCAATGCTTTATAGTTTTCATTATAGAGATATTCCACTTCTTTAGTTAAGTTTATTCCTAGGTATTTTATTTTATTTCTAGCTATTGTAAATGAGGTTATGGTATTGATTGCTTTTTCAGATTGTGTACTATTGGCATATAGAAACGGTACTGATTTTTGTATATTGATTTTGTATCTTGCAACTTTACTGAATTTGTTTTATAAGTTCTAATAGTTTTTTTGTGGGATCTTCAGGTTTCTCTAGATTTAAGATTATGCTGTGTTTAAACAAGGATAATTTGACTTCTTCCTTTCTAATGTAAATGTCCTTTATTTCTTTTTTTTTTTTTTTTTTTTTGAGACAGAGTCTTGCTCTGTTGCCCGGGCTAGAGTGAGTGCCGTGGCGTCAGCCTAGCTCACAGCAACCTCAAACTCCTGGGCTTAAGCGATCCTCCTGCCTCAGCCTCCCGAGTAGCTGGGACTACAGGCATGCGCCACCATGCCCGGCTAATTTTTTCTATATATATTTTTAGTTGTCCAGATAATTTTTATTTCTATTTTTAGTAGAGACGGGGTCTCGCTCTTGCTCAGGCTGGTCTCGAACTCCTGACCTCGAGCGATCCACCCGCCTCGGCCTCCCAGAGTGCTAGGATTACAGGCGTGAGCCACCGCGCCCGGCCTTGTCCTTTATTTCTTTCTCTTGTCTGATTGCTCTAGCTAGAACTTCCAGTACTGTGTTGAATAACAGTTATGAAAGTGGGCATCTTTGTCTTGTTCCAAATCTTAGAGGAAAGGTTTTCAGTTTTTTCCCATTCAGTATGATAACTAGCTGTGGATCTGTCATATATGACTTTTATCATATTGAGGTAAGTTCCTTCTATAACCAGTTTTTTGAGAGTTTTTATCATGAAGCCATGTTGAGTTTTATCAAATGGTTTTTCAGCACCAATTGAAATTATCATATGGGTTTTGTCCTTCATTCTATTGATATGATGTGTCACATTGATTGAGTTGCATGTTAAACCATCCTTGCATCCCTGGGATGAATACCACTTGATCACGATGAATAATCTTTTTAATATGTTCTTGAATTTGGTGTGTTAGTATTTTCTTGAGGATTTTTTCATCTATGATCATGAGAGATATTGGCCTATAGTTTTCCTTTTTTGTTCTGTGTTTGTCTGGTTTGAGTATCAGGGTGATATAGGCCTTTTAGAATGAGTTCAAAAGTATCCCTTCCTCCTCAGTTTTTTGGAATAATTTAAGATTGATATTAGTTCTTCTTCGGATGCTTGGTAGAATTCAGCAGTGAAAACTTCAGGTCCTGGACTTTTCTTTGGTGGGAGAGTTTTTATTACTGCTTCTATCTCATTACTTGATAGTAGTTTATTCAGGTTTTGGATTTCTTCCTGGTTTAATCTTGGTAGGTTGTATATGTCTATGAATTTATCCATTTCTTCTAGGTTTTCTAATTTATTGGCATATAATTGCGTGTTGTAGTCTATAATGATCCTTGAATTTCTGCAGTATCAGTTGTAATGTCTACTTTTTCATCTCTGATTTTGTTTATTTGGGTCTTTTCTCTTTTTTCTTAGGATGTTAAAGATTTATCCATTTTGTTCATCTTTTCAAAAATCCAACTTTTTTTTTCATTGCTCTCTTCTATTTTTTAATTTCATTTATTTCTGCTCTTATCTTTATTATTTCTTTTTGAGATGCATTGTTAGGTTGTTGTATCTGAAGCTTTTCTACTTTTTTGATGTAAGCACTTATTGCTATAAACTTTCCTCTTATTACTGTTTTTGCTATATCCCATAGGTTTTGGTATGTTGTGTTTTCATTTTCATTTATTTTGAGAAATTTTTAAATTTCCTTCTTAATCTCTTTATTGACCCACTGGTAATTTAGGAGCATATTGTTTAATTTCCATGTGTTTGTATAGTTTCCAATGTTCCTCTAGCTACTCATTTCTAATTTTATTCCATGTGGTCAAAGAAAATACTTGGTATAATTTCAATTTTTTTTAATAAAGACTTGTTTTGTGGCCTAAGACCTGGTCTATTGTTGAGAATGATCCATGAGCTAAGGAGAAGAATGTTTATTCTGCGGCTGTTGGATGAAACATTCTGTACATATCTACTAGGCCCATTGGGTCTCAAATGCAAATTAAATCCAATGTTTCTTTGTTGATTTTCTGTCTAGATGATCTGTCCAATGCTGAAAGTGTAGTATTGAGGTCTCCAGTGATTCTTGTATTGGGGACTCAACATTTGCTTTATATATTTGGGTGCCCCAATGTTGGGTGCATATATATTTAGAATTATCATATACTCTTGATGAATATACCCCTTTATCATTATAAGATGACTTTCTTTGGCTCTTTTTACAATTTGTGTCTTAAAATCTATTTTAACTGATAGAACTATAGCTACTCCTGCTCTTTTTTGGTTTCCATTTGCATGGAATATGTTTCCCACCATTTTATTTTCAGTCTATGTGTATCTTTATAGGTGAAGGGTGTTTCTTGTCAACAAAATACAGTTGGGTCTGTCTTGTTTAGAAATTCATTTTTAATGGACTCACAAGCAATGCTGATGCATTATGGGATATTTTAGGGTTTGGCATGTCCTGTCTATTTTTTTAAGGAGTCACCCTAGGAAGATATGCTAAGTTTCACATTAAGAGAATGTCTTCCACACATTTAATTTTAAAGAATGTCACTCCTCACGTCTTGACCCCACTAAACCCCACCTGACTACCTATGCTATTACCCTGCCTCCTGACTTTGCTGCCCTCTTATTATCTGTCTGTGCTTGATATATGATCCAGCCTTTCTAATATCTGACCATAACTCTCTTCCCATATTCTTGCTTCTGCACTTAGCATATTCCAAGATGGCCCTAAGGAAACCCTAATATCTCCTCTTTTTGTCACTATTCTGTGGAACTCCCTCAGTCCTATTTATCACTGCTATCTGAGCCCCTTTTTCCATATAATGATGCTTCTTTTCTTTACCAATGCTTAAGGCCTTCAGCTTCATCTTGCCACACACTTTTTCCTTTCCCAGGATGCTATCAGGTAATAATCTTGGTGATACACAATATTCAGTAGGTATAATATTTGACAACCTACTGATCTATGCCCTTTGTTGGGAAATGTCCATCTTACATCACCCTCCCAGCTCTTCCATGATGTGTTCATCATTAAAACTCAAGAATGAGAGTATAGATGGAGTAAAGTATAAGGTATAAAAAGGCCTACACAGGTAAACAAGCAACATAAAAGAAAATCTTGTTCCTCTAAGATGTGTGTAATTATGTAGAGAAGCAGTAAGGTAGAAGAAGTATGGGATTAGAGAACTTCTTCCTGGTTGTTCATCTATAAGAGTGGGTGAGTAGGAGTTGGGGTTAAGGATGATGCTATAAACAAAGTTGAAATGAATGCAGACATGAGGAAGCCTTCACCCTAATTCATATTTGGAACTCTGGGATGAGGCTTCTGGCTCACCAGTTGGGGGTCAGCCAAATGAAAGTAGCGTTGCTGCAATTGGATGGTTTAAATAGAGACAGTTAGAGTTTAGTTTTCCTGAGTCAAACTTGATTCCCACAGGCATGGATGGAACTCAGATGTATCTACAAGGGTCTGAGGGATATATGGTTGTCAATTAAGGGTCTGGTTAAATCACCACACCAGGAGAAAAGGGGACAGAGGCATACAGCTAAGGACCACAAAGTAGGTGTTTGGGCCTGATGTATAGAAGTTGGTGCTGTCCTTCTGGGGTATCCACAGCACCAAGCATTGCCCAGAGGGCATCAAATCAGCAAGAGGGAATCACTGTGTTCTGACTAAACCAAGAAAGAATGTAGACCCCAAAGCCTACCAGGTGCATCCTTCAGCATTAAATGCCAACAGGGATGCAATCAGTCACACCTCAGAAGTCACCATTCTGGAAAAATCATGAAATTACAAAGACCTCAGAATCTATTTCTTCACCACCATGAGAAGACAGTAAGTCCCTCTTCTACATCCAACTGTTGTGTTGAGGGAAGAAAATGGTCTGGGGTCCAGGGGTTGGAGAAGGGTTTGGAAAAAACATTATCTCTGTTAAGACTATGTAAGAGGTCACTTAAAGATACTCCAAAAGAACTGATATTTGGTAGGTAGGGGTTCATGAAGAGTATCTTATAAATAATAGAGAAATGTCCAAAACTGCATTTTCTTGGATCCTCAAGAGGAAAATCGGTAGGAGTACTTCTGTGACCCAATTTCCTTCACGTTTTTTAACCCCAACAATTATAAAAACAAATCCCCAATGCCTTGAAAATTGGAAGGTAAAGGATATCATAATGTCCCGATACCCAAAACCTTTGGGGTAGCCAACTAAGGAGGTCTCTCTCTGCTTAAGTTCCACAACTATTTACATTTTTTTAATTCTTAAAATTTACACATGTTTTGAAGGTTGCTGCCTGGTGAAGAATCTACTAAACATATTTTTAAATATTATCTCTTGCCCTCATTCACACCAGCACCCATGGGACTATAGAATCTTTTTTTTCTGACATTTGAAAGCATTAAAACAGCTCCAGAGCTGAAGAAAACATTTTCCCTGTAATCTCTGAAAAGTTTAGTTGCCAAGGAGACAGAAGCCTCAGCGACCAGGTAAGAAGCCTCTGCAGTATATACATATGGTTATTCAATGAAAGAGCAGGAAAGCAAGGGATGATTGGAGCAAAGAAGCACTGGGGTTTCCCAGCATCTTAAGCCTAAAGTCTCTTTTATTATGTAATTAAAGGAAACCCCACCTTGCCCTTCTCAAAACGGTGCTGTTTTTTGAAAAGAGTACAGTTTGGGCTCTGTGCCACCTTGATGTATTATCACCAAATAGAAATGTAAACATTATTTTCAGAACAGCCATTTTCTAGAGAAAAACGGTTCCAAGGAACAAGTTTTACATGATGACAGAGTAAATGACAAACACCCAACAATACACTCTGCTTTCAAGGAAGGCCCCCAAAAAGCATCTCTCTGCAGTGTTGCTAGGAAAGAAGTGAAGAAAATAGAATCCTGAGATAGAAAGAAAAAGAGGTGGGTGAAGCAAAAGTATGAGAACAGTTCAAGTTTTTCTAAGTGTGTCAAACAATTCTTGTTTATACATACTAAGTGGCTTTTGTTTGTGCTTTTCTTCATAGAGTCATAGAGTTGGTTAAAGTATGTGAAAGCTCATGAAATCCCCCAGAATGCACGACGAACTGTTCTTAGCTGTTTTCTTTTTGGCATTAGAGGGAGAAAAAGGAGGCTTCGGAAAGAGCTGAGAAAGGATCCACTATCAGGCAACATTCTCAATTATCTAAAGTTCATGCATACTTCAATATGGGGTGAATAGGGCTGAATCTTTTATCAAACATATTTTAACACATGGTAATGAAATAGATATAATTATGCATATTGTAACAGGTTGTTTCCTGTATCAACCACTAACCAGGCCCTAATACTTCGCCCTGATCATTGAACTTAGCTAATAAAATTTTGAGGATTAAAAACACTTCATCTTATCTGGCCTGCCTGAAATGCTCTTTCCCAAGATAGAGAGTACTTTGAATTTGAGGAAACCAAAATGCCAAGCTCACAGGCAAGGGAAACTCTATCACCTGACCATAAGTCCATCTATCCAAATGATTGTCTCCATAAAACGTGACTTTTTATCCATTTCTTTTCTTTTGATTTCAATTTTCTTAGACCATTAGTAAGAAATCATTCTAATAAACTGGCTTATGAGGAGATTTAAGGTCATGCAACTATACTTATCAGGAGGAAATGAATTATACAATTTGAACAAAATTTATTGAATACTAATTTTAGTTCTTTTTAAGACAAAATTCTGCCACAATTCACAGGCACTTCATTATTTTTAAATCAAACTGTTAAGCAGTAGAAGCTGTGGTTGATATAATATGTATCTTCTTGTTTATATTGCCCTCAACACTCTTTATTTAAGCAGAGTACTAAGAGACATGGTTTTGGGGGTTCCAAGATAATAGTTGATTTGTATGAAAATCTGTGCTCACAAGAGAATTATAAGTACAGTAGACAGAGGAAACTCTTGCATTTTTTCTAGCAGGAATGGACAAAGCAACAGTAGGATGTAAGATTATAAACTTATTAATAGTAGACACTTAATATATAATTAATAAGTAATTGATAAATGTATATAAAAGCAATGCAATTATTTCTGAACATGTAATTCTTAGCTATTATTATATATGCAAGGGTGTTTTGAAAACTTTAAAGTCTATTAAAGTTTTCTTTTAATTTACCCTATATCATTAGCCTGGTAACATATCAATGTTTTCTCTGTTAAGCAAATACGTTACTAATATCATTTTCAGAAAAATCTAGGCTATGGAAACAGGCATGTTTATTTCAACTCATAGTTAGAGGGTCATACAAAGAAAGTAAAATGGCCCATAAAAGGTCATAGAGTGACTAAAATAATGACAATGTTTCATACTTCGTACTAGGAATTAATTTGGAATAATTTTTTCCCAATAGAATAATTCCAGAATGATGCTATTCAAGCAACAGTTTTGAGTTAAGTGGGTACCTGAAACAATTTTAATATTTTGACTTCTGCCCTGACTTTCTCACCCTCCTAACAGCTTTGTGGTCATTTGAATTTAAATTTCATTGCCCAAGATGCTGGTCCAATATTAGTGCTCCCATAGTAAGTCAGGATTCCTTTTTATACACATTCCATTTCCCTCATATAGATCAGAATTTTTCAATTAAACTCCTATTTAATTTTTCTCTTCCCTTTAGAATACTAAAAGGGATATTGTTTTCTGATTCTTCTTAATTGTTCTCCTTTTTCTGATCCAAATCAATTGAAACATCATAACAGCTTCAAAATTAATTACACGATTTCCCCTCTGCTTGGATAGATATGTACACATCTCAGAATGTGACGGCTGCGTTCACATTACTAATTACCCAAGAAACCCTTTGATGGCTGTGTGTTTGCACTGGCCCAAGTGAAACATCCCACCTTTAATTGCGAGTTGCTTTGTTAAAAAGAAAAAAAAGAAAAAAAACTATGAAGGCATTAGCAATTTTGGTTTTCTGTGACTGAAGAGAATCTACTCAGTCTCTTTTGCCTTACTGACTCAATCTGGGGTTTTTGTTGGGTTTTGGGTTTTTTTTTTTTTTTAATTAAGTTTGCATAAAGAAAACCCAACCGTTTGACTCAAAGAGAGTAATTTTTATCTGGAAGGGAGAGCTGAACATGTTCCCTCTAACCAGGAAGATAAGACCTGTCTTTCTATACCCCTAAAAATCTGTAACAGGGGGAAGCTAGAATCACTAGAAGTTGCTTCAAAACCCTTCATTGTTTCACCTTTTGCCACACATGAAGTACAGAATGAACTTTCCAAAGAAAACATTTCAGAACATTTGGATCAATTTGAATTGTTTTTAACTTGTTTGTTTTAAAAGTGAGAAGTAATTTTGCTATCATATTAACAAAGAAGAAAATATCTGGAAAGGTAATTTAGAGACAAAACGTCATTCTTTTTCATCGCCCTAAAGTATCACAGGGCTGCCTCAGGGGGCTGGGAAGGTTGGACATCACGCAACTTCCATAGGAACCATTTACAGAGTTCCACATGCAAAATCACCCCGTGGGGTTGTGCAATATGGTGCCCAGAAATTTGCTCAAATGGGAAGTTGTTGTGTGTGGGTTTTAAAAAAATCTTTTTCTCAAATGAGGACTTTATTAAAGATTAGTCAAAAATTAGTTTTTCCTCTCAAGGGGAAACAGTTATTCTTTATACTCCCCACAGTATCTAGTTTTAGATGCTTTGTAAATATTTGCGGAGAGAATAATGAATGACCAAAAAACTACCACATCTTTGATTTTCTTCTCCTTAGCCTTTTTTTTTTTCTAGTTCTACAACCATTTTCAAATATAACAACTGAACATACAATGTAATGAAAGAAAACAGCAAAATCAGAAAGCATTTTGCAAGGTACAAGGTACAATGTAGTACAATGCACAGTGTAGCATGAGCCCTTTTCATTTTGAAATTTGAATTATCCTTCTTAAGTTTGTTTTTGAGTACAGGGGAAGAAGAGTCCTTGGCAAGCTGGAACACATGTTATTAATCATTTGCCTACTAATTATAAAGTTACTTAAGTCCCAGAGAACCCCCAAGCCAACTGGAAGGGCTATTACAGTCTTCAAAAAAATCCGTAATCCACTGTCACCTTGTGCTTAAACCAGAATCTGTGTTATATTTCTCTGGTTCTACCAGCTCATTACTGCCTAATTTCCCGATAATTGTGACATTATTCTTCACTCCAGGATCAAAGATTTTAAATGTATATATGCTTGAGAAAAGTAGCATTTATTTATATTTATAGTTTCAGTAGCTGATATTAGATTATTCCCTAAGAATCTAACACGAAAGACAGGAGAGAGAGAAGATAAGGAAATAAATGCCTAATATGAACTGATGGATGAAGAGAAAGAAGAAGGTTCAGAAAAAAAATGAGTCTAGATCATTAAAAGTAGCCTCTCTTTGCAGACTTTATATTTTGCTTCGTTTCAGTCCTTGTATCTCAGAAAGAGCTCAAACCTGAAATAAGGCCATACACACCCAGAGAAAAAAATAAAATAAACAAGTTTAATTAGAAATGAACCATTGGTATTCTACTTCTGCCAAGTGTTTGGGTGGTTTCCCATAATACACAGCTGTATCATTGCTATGAAATTGCTGAGTGTAGAAAGAACCCACCATTATCCATCCCACAATAATACCCTCCTTTATAATTCCCAGAAAAATAGGCACAAATATCCTTTGGGCATGACCTTCCAGTTCATCCTCAGATCTCTAAACACGTTCTTCAGCCTTCCAAATAAACATTTGTGCTTACTCTTGAAACTTACTGATCAGAGAAGGAAAAGAATTAATTAAAATTAGTTCAATAAATGTGCATAATTTTTTTTTAAAGACAGGTTTTTGCTCTGCTGCCCAGGCTGGAGTGCAGTGGTGTCATCATAGCTCACTGCAACCTCAAACTCCTGGGTTCAAGTGATCTTCCTGCCTCAGCCTCCCGAGTAGCTGGGACTACAGGTTCACGCCACCATGCACAGCCTCATTTTTAATTATCAAGGAACAATATGGTTCATAAGCTTGGGATAGAAAATTTATTTGTAATAATTGATGGCTGGGTTATAAAACTTTGTCGTTGTTGTTGTCTTAAGCTTGTATTTTGGACAATGATTGAGGGAAGTCAACAAAGCTTTTATTTACTCAACTACAAGTTTTACATCTATATATTTAAAATGACTATGTTATGGTCCCTGCTACAAATAACAGTGATTTAATACTGACCAGAACCACTGATTATCCCGCTAAGCCATGCAATCTTAAGAATTCATGATTTAAATAGATATCCCAATAACAGAATGTCCTGTTTCCTTCTCATAGTGTAATTTGTGAACCAGCTGCCTCTGTACCACCTAGAAACTTGTTAGAAAGGCAGATTCCTCAGCCCCCACCCTATTGTTTGGGCAATCTAGAATCTCTCTGGAGGGATGGAGAAGAACAGGTAAAGACTAAAGTCCTGTGCAAGAGCAAGTGGAAAGGAAGAGCTGTCAGGGGTAAGACATGAAAAGACCACAGTGAAAAATCTTTAAGTCTCAAGTCCTTCTGGGTCTTTCACATTACTAAGGCTGAGTTTTAAGGTAGGAACTTATGATGTTTTTATTTTGACTTTTTATTTTTATTCACACAGCTTGACAAGCCCCTGCTGGACCTTTGAATCTAGAAGGTGAATGATGAAGGCTGTAGGAGAGATCTGAAAACCTCCCTTAGTGTGGTCAGCTTTATAAAAGTCTATCACAGGAAACTGAGGAAAATGAACCCTCAGAAGAATTTTTTTTTTTTAACAAATGCTGTGATGGAGTTAAAAGAATTTTTACCAGAATATTTGTGGCACATAATAGGTGTTCAATAAATACTCTTGAATATCCTACTAACCAGCAATAATTTTTAAAAATAACAAAAAAGGGACTAATAGTAATATTTCCATCTATATTGAGTGACTACTATGTGCCAAGCTCTTTTACTAGATATCTTTGATTCATTTCTAAAATTCTATTTATTTTTAACAAGTAGCCTCATTCAAATTTTTTTGGACTCTGCTGTATCACCTGCTGCATTTCTTTGACCAGAAGGAGGAGGTTAAGCCTCTTTGTGGGGTATCTGGTGTGCCTGCTCCCTCGCTTTGTCCTGATCTCCACAGCTAGTTCCTCCATGTTTACATAATTTCTTATCCATAACACTCTCCACTTCTAGTGCTAATCGGGTGCATTAAAATAAAATAGCAAATGTGCTGAGTGAAGTACACACTGCAAAATGATACTTGTAATATCAAGCACTTTCAAAGGAGTATAATATTTGCATCAGGTCATCAAATATATTTCCTACTGCAGGGGAGTGCTTTTGTTCTCTGCTCTCTTCTAGCTTGTTTCATCTCTCACAAGTGAAAATAGGCTTATCTCTACTAAGCCATTCTTATGTAGTCTTCAACTTGCATCTGTTATTATTCAGAGGGGAAAATATCATTCCATATGAACAGAGAGAAATCCTAAGCAAAATATATGACAAATGCATTTGTCTATAGCAATGTTTCCTTTAAACATGTTGGGTGCAAGCCCTTAAATTCATTCATTGTTTAAAAGTCCAAAGCTCAGATTCCTTCAAGAATCTGGATGCTCAAAACTGTAAATTAAAAAGCGTGCTCTGAGTGTAGCTGGATATATTCCACCATACTACTTTAAAGAATATATTAAAGACAGGGTGAAGGCAGGTGGTACATTTTTAACTGGCAGCTGAACATTTGCTTGGCTTAAAGCCAAATGAAATAACATAATCCTAACTGACTGGTACAATTCTCCTTGATCCCTTTAAATTCCTCTTTTTCAAATTCTTTATGACATTTAAATATTCTTAGAATTCATCAATATTATAAAACAATGAGATGGTTATAAATGAAGACAGCTAACTGCAATAATCATAATCAAATGGGTATCTTTTATTGAGTATTTAGAATATTCTTAGACTTCGTGTGATCATCAAGTCCCACAAAAACTCTTACTCCCATTTTAAAAAAGAAGACACTATGGTTGGAAACAATTAAGCAATTTGCCCAAGGTCCTGGAAAGAACTAGAGGGAAGGCAAGATTCAAACTCAAGTTTGTTTATTTGTGTGTGTATTTGTTTTGCTTCAAAGCCCATGTTCTCTTCACTATAGTCTCTAATACTCAGATTGTCTCTGTTCCCTTCCCTTGATTCCATATCTTTACAGAGTGCTACCTAAAAGGGTTTTCAGGTTTTCTTACTGGCTCCAATGAGCATGCCACTGAGAAGTGATTATTTCCAACTCCACTGTTCAGAGAATGGCTCCCACGTGGCTGGTGCTCAATCCATGTTAAATAATAACAGTTCAACCCAGTAATGATAAAGCAGGAAGCGCCTCCCTCTTTATACTTTTAATGACTTCATAGGGTTCTTTTTTGTTAATTGTTTAATCACAAATTTCAGTTATTGCTATTTACATGCTCTTTTTCAACTTTTGAATACAGTCTTATTTCTATTTTGCCAAGCTTTCGGAAACACCAAATTAGAAACAAGCCTATTGTCTTCCACACAATTTCTGCACTGTGAAGAATGAAAAACACCACCAGAGTGCCTGCACGCCTAATAGGGAAAAAAGAAAGAAAGGAAAAGAATCCATTGTAAGTAGTCTAAGGAATACCACCTTTGGATCAAGTGCTTCAGAGGCCGAAAGTCACTCTTTCCATAATGGAAAACACACCCCACGCCACCTTCTTAATGGTAACAGGCAAACCAAAGAGGCATAGTTTTATACAGGTAGAAAACCCAATGGAAGTAAAGGCATCATCAAATAAATGTAAAACTTACATGCTTTTGTCCTGGGATGAGTGACTGACTTGTTCTTTAAAGAAAAAAACAGATTTATCATCACTCAGTCTTGGTCAGTAAAATTAGAGATTAAAAAAAAAAAATCACCCTGCCCTGGAGAATTAAGAAAAGAATAAGTATACTACATTTGAGCTAAGGATTGTCGCTATTTTATGATAAACCACCTGTACAAACACTCCCTCTGTACCCTGAAACATTTGAACTGGATGCATACCTCCAAGAAGTTAAATTCTTTAACCATCACTCAAACTGAGACATTTATATTCCTCCTCCCAAAACTTTTCTGACATTTTATGAAATTCAAGCACTAAAGTGACAAATTATTTAGCCTTATTAATTACTAATTATGAAAACTTTGCTATTATTACATACCAATCCTGAAAATGAACAACAGCATATGTGCTGGGACAGTGCAAAGCCTTAACAGAAAGTCCAACAGAAAGCCTTGAATACGTATTGCCAAAGGAGATTACATTTGATTCTGAGGGATGCCTTTGTGTTCTTAAACCTAGGAACATCCAAGCAATAAAGGGAGTATTGGATAAGTAAGGAGAGAGAAAACATGAATCAGAGACTTCAACCTGGACAAGTCCCCTGAAAAATTTTGTTTGGCTTACACAATGCTTCTCAAAACTTGTGGGTTTTTTTTTTACCCCCACACTTAAAATTCAAAAAATTCTAAATAAAATCCAGATTTTGGGGTATCCTTTAAATGTCAGAAGATCTGGAAAAGTGAGAGCATAATTCCACAGGGCAATAAGCAGCTGGGCTCAGAAATGATTCCCCTCCTCCAACCTTTCATAGAAAGAGCCCGTGTTCTTCAGTTTGCCAAAATTCCTGTTACTGACACCCAGCCTGCTGGGTCCACTTCTATTATCGGTAGGGCTCCCGTGAGTGTATATAAGGCTCTTACCTTTGTCACAGGCCTTGCTGGGGGAATATGTGTGTTGTGTATCTGAGAATTTTTCTAACCTAAAGATTTCAGAATATCTATCTGTATTGTGAAAAACAATGATATACTAAAAAGCTTCTATATTCAGAGTTAAAGGACATGGCTTTGGTCTCACTTCTACCCTTAATTAGCTGAGCACTCTGAGACAAATTATTTTAACCTCTTGTACCTGGATTTTTTTCATGAGTAAAATAAAGATATCATGTTACTTTTAGGGTCTCCTCTTGTTCTAGAAGTCTATGCCTCTTAGGCGGCTAAACCATAGGAGCCAGGGAGTCAACCTAATGTATGTGTGACCTCTTGGCATGAGGGTGAGTGAGGGTGTGGTGGGGGAACCATCCTAATGACACCTTGGACGTGATGAGAGAAAGGTTATTTTAATCTCCTCTGAATAGTACAATTCTGAGGAAAAGGAGTAAGGAAGTTGTAGTTTCTTTACAATATCACAGAAAACTGAGATATTTAATTTAATCTTATTCAAATGAGCAATTAATATAAAAATAATAATTCTGTATGACAAAAATCCACCTGTTATGGGTTGCATTGTGTCCCGCACTCCAAAAAAAATATATGGTCCTAACCGCCAGTTTTTCAGAATATGATCCTATTTGGGAGTGGAAAATTTACAGAAGCAATCAAGTTAAAATGAGATCATTAGGGTGGGCTCTAATCCAATATGACTGGTGTCCTTATATAAAGAAAACATTTGGACACACACAGATGTAACAGGGAGAATGCTGTCTGCAAGCCAAGGAGTGCCGAGACTATCAGAAGCTAGGAGAGAGGCCTGGAGCAAATTCTCTCCCATAGCCCCCAAAGGAACCAACTCTTCTGACACCTTGATCTTGGACTTCTAACCTCTGTAACTGTGAAACAATAAATTTCTGTTGTTTAAGCCGACAAGTTTGAGGTACTTTGTTATGGCAGCCCTAGCAAACTAATACACCACCTTACATCCATTTGCTCCAGCTAACTAGAGGCATGGAATTGGTTTTTCGGGGAGGGGGGGGCGGGGTGAGTAAGCCTAGGGCAGAAAGGAAATAATGCTCTTGTGACCTCTGCAAGAACATGATGCAGATTGACTTGGTTCCTTCAGTTGTTAATCTCCAGGTCATAGACAAGGGTCAGTGTTCACTAGTTCTTGCTAATTCTTCCAAATCTTGAAAATGCTTCCTAAACTGAGTCCAAGGCCAGCTATATAATCTGGAAGACCGAGAGCAAAATGAAAATTCAGAGCCCCTTGTTTGAAAAATGATTAAGAATTTCAAGATGGCAATAGCAAGCCATTAAACCTGGTGTGGAACCCCTTGTGACAGCAGAAGTTGCCTGCCCATGAAGCTGACCCTGACTGGGTCCTACCAGTTGTTTAAGAAGACACTGCTGTTTTCCTTCTCCTTTCTTTGTTGAGTACTTCTGGAATGTATCATCTCTCTTTGTGGAACATTTTGACTTGCTCACAGTTAGTCAAGTTTAAGTTTTCCTGCAACTTCTCATCATCACTTTCCATAAGCACATTTATTTGCCAAATGTACTGAATCCATTCAGTATTCCAGCCATCACGCTGGCTACTGAAAAAGTCTGAAATCATGTGTAATGTAGAAGAGTAAATACGTGCAACCTAAGGAAGTGTGTGATCAGTGAGATTAAGGAGACATAAATAAGCATTGCACTCTAAATATTCAAAAGGAAGACTTTACCTTCCAGCTAGGTTGCTCTTAGAGGGGGCAGTATTGGAGTAGACCCTTAAAAGGATGGATTGAATTTTGTCAGGCATTTATGAAGACAATCTAGGTAGAAGAAATAATACATGCAAAAACACAGAAATGGGGCACCAAGCAGCACATTTTAGGAATATAGGCACTTCCATATAGATGAAAACATATGGAGCCATTTGGGAGTAAGCCTGGAAAAACAGGGTAGTGGATCAGAAGGTCTTTTCCTGTCTAGGAGGCTAATGGTACAAGAGAGCTGGCTTAATTATATTGAATAGCCATAAATAAGCAGTAAAGACAAGAATAACTGTAATTTCACTTCAAATTAATTTTATGTCTGACAATAGATGGCACCATCCTTGCAGATGTATGTAAAACTATCTTACCAAATATTGTTTAGCACTAATAAGTATTTTATTCCCAGGGTAAAAAATCTGTACAGAAAATCCTTTCTGAGCCAAAGAAATCCCACCCTCTTTTGGTCCTTCTGGCAAACTGGTACCTACCTTTATACTGGGACACATCCTACTGGATTGCAATCACTTGTTTTCCAGTCCATCTTCCCCAGCAGACTATGAGTCCTCAAAGACAGAGACTGTGTCTTGCAATTCTTCTACCTCTGCATCTGGCATAATGCCTAGCTCATGGTGAGTGTTTAGTAAATATTTGTTAGATGAATAAATAGGGATTGCTACTATATGTGGTTGCCTCCACTGAAACACCTCCCTTCTATCTATTCATAAATGAGGGGTATTCAGGAAGAAATTGGAATAAAAAGGGCTTCTATCGACCCCTGGCTTTTTACTACAGTTAATTGTTCTACCTTCTGGTGCATTCTGTTTCCCCTACCCATGATGCTTTGCCTCCCTGTCTGGTCCCATTGACCCTCAATGTTCTCAGCCTTATGATGCCTGCTTGCAGAGTTACAGGGTGCTGCTGTTTTCTTTCACTTGGCAATGGGCTAACTCTTTTCTGGGAGATTCACCCCTACAGAGAGGAAGGTGAGGGACCCCAGGTTATATTTAGCTAAATCAGTGACAGCAATAATGTGGGTGTAATAGCCCCTTCCTGTGCAAAATAGCTCCCTGCAGTTCAGTGCAAGGACTCAACTTTGGAAAACAGTAAGCCCAAAAAGCAATGTGCAGCAGAGGCAATATGACCGTTGCCCTCCACCACAGGACTTTCTCTGCCGGGTCAGCTCTGAAAAGAACTTTTAAGGTTTCCTCATGCCATTTTGTCTTGTTTGTGGTACTTTGTTCCTTTCTTTATTGTCTCTGAGAAAGCATTTGTTGGTGGGTGTACCTCAGGGCTCGCTTCAGACTATGGAAGTAAAAAGAAAATTCCTCTGCTGGATTGCTTTTTGAAAGGAAGGCAAGATGACACAAAGAGTACTAACTGTTTATGTTGATAAAAACTGCCTGCAACACAGGCCGGTAGGTGGGGAGTGTTTAGATGGAGTCATGATGTGAAATACTATGTGAAACCCTTACCATGACATCCAGGGACCCAGTGGTGTTCCTACAGCTGCATCCTGGGTGTCATGGCACTTACAAGGAACAATTTTAAATCACTTTGATTTCAAAGCAATTGGAATCAGGGTGAACATCAGAACACAGTTTTATCATTTTAAAAATCATATCGTGGTGTAGTCCCTGAGTTTGGCAGTAGCAGGAGGAAAAGACACATCTTTGTAAAGATAGTGAGACAGACTAAATAGGAGTTAAGAGCAACGTCTCAGGCCTGCTGGGTCTGGATCCTAGCAAAATGCTTACTTTCCAGGGTTCTCTTTCCCCATCAATGAACTGACGACAATAAAAATGACAACCTCTCAGGCAGATTAAATAAAATATTACTCTTAAAAAATTAATCTATTCTATAGCTCATATTAGTTACTCAAATTATTATCATTATTAGCATGGGTTTTGAGCTAGGCATCTTAAGTAGTTTGAGTCTTGTTTTGTTCAACAGTTACTAATTATGTAGCCTTGGGCATAACTTCACTTTGCCTCAGTTTCCATAACTATCACATTGGGTAGAATGTCCTTAGAGGACTGGTACAAGTATGAAACAAGAGGATATGCAAATATTTGGCAGAATGCCTGCTGTGTAGTAAGAGCTCAACAAATGTAAACTATTGTTATTATTACTATTGATACTAAAATTATTCAAAGGGTAGGAAAAATGTTCTCTGCGAAAAAGAAAATAGTTCCCTGTAGCCATCTTAAAGATCTTTCTAAGGACCAAGAAACAAAGGGCTGACAATTAGATATCAAAGATGTAAAATTTCAAAAAATGTTATATTCTTTTTTAAAAAAATAATTGTTTGTTGTGAAATAATTTTAGACTTACAGAGTGTTGCAAAGGTGTATATGGAGTTTCCATATACCTTTTCCTAAGTTTCTGAAGTTAACGTCTTACGTAACCATGGTACAATGATCAAAAGTAAGAAATTAATATTGGTACAATAGCATTAACTAAATTAGACTTTATTCAGAGTCACTAGTTTTCCACTGATGTCGTTTTTTCATTCCAGGGTCTAACCCAGGATTCTACATTGCATCTAGTTACTGTGTCTCCTTAGTATCCTTCAATTCAAGTCAGTTCCTCAGTTATCATTGTATTTCATGACCTTGATTGACCTTTTAAAGAATACTGGTCAAAAAATTTACAGAATGTCCCTAAATTTGGGTTTGACTTATGTCTTCTTATAATTAGACAGATTATGAGACCTGGGGAAGAATATCACAGAGGAAAGGTGCCGTTCTCAGAGTACCATATCAGGAGATACATGGTATTAATATGTTTTGTCATTTGCTGATATTAAACATGATGACTTGGCTAAGATAGTTTTCTGCCAGCTTTCTCCACTGTAAAATTATTCTCATTCTTTTCTCTATTCGACTGATTAGAAGTCACTAATTCCAACCCTCATTCAAGGAGAAATGAAATAAGCTCCACTACCTGGAGGGAGATGCATCAAAAAATTGGTGGACATATGATTAAAACCACCATAGAAATTAATACATATTTTCAGAACAATACTTTGTGGTGATGCAAAAGTTTCTCCTTAAACTTTTGCCCACTGATTTTAGCATTCATCAGTGTGTCTTGCCTAGAGCAATTATTACTGTAGTGTTCGAGTGGTAATTTCCGGTTTCTCTCATTCTATGTTTATTAATTGAAATTTCTCTGTAAGGAAAAAGTGTTCTGTTTTATTTATATGTGTGTGCATAAATATATACATATATATATTCCTGAATATTTATTTTATTCTTTGGGCTATAATCCAGTACCATTGCTATTTATGTTTTTGCTCAAATTAGTCTAGCTTTGGCCATTGGAAGGTATTTAAGGTTGCTGACTCCTGTATCTTTTTGACATTTTTTCCCCACCTTTTTACTTTCTGGAAGCACAAAATGGTCCAGTCCCATATTGTATTTCCTTGCCTCAGCCCTTTCTCCAGGGAGCCCTGATTCCTTACATTGGAGAATGATACTTAGAAACCAAGTTCTGGGCACTAAGTTTGTTTCATGCTACCAGGGTGTTATTGCTGCCAGGCCCCTCAGGGAATGTGTGCATGTGTACCCAACTGATGAAAATGCACACACATATATGCATAATTATTTATATATTTAACTATATACATATTAAGACAAAACAGTTCATACTGGTATCTCTGAATCTTATCTAGAACCACAGAGATCTTTCTGGCCTTTCCCCGCTTACTTGTAAATTTTTTTCTCAGTAATGAAAAATACGGCATTTGTTTTCCACAATATGTGTATTTATTTGTTCAGTCCTAATACTCATGCAAACTAGTTTCAGAATTGCTAACCCATACCACTGTGAGAAACAGATTTATCAACTAGAGTAAATAGCTTGTGTACAGTCCTTTTGGTCTTTAGCCTTACAACATCCAGTTAAAATGCTGTTCTCCAAAAGCTACATACATCAGCTCCTTTCTTCCCCACCACTTGCAGTTATTATATCATACATTTGTTTATACAGTCTGTGTTCCTTCTTGATTTCCCTTGGCATCCTGGTTATTTTTTTCATTTGCATAAGTAAAATTCATTCTTTGTAATGTACAGTTCTATGGGTTTTGACAAATGCATAGAGTCATATATCCATCATCACAACACCATTCAGAACATCACCCTCAATATTCCCTCCTGTTGCTCTAGTTAACACGATGTTGCTCTAGGTGCTCATGTTGTTGCAGTTAACCTCTGCCCCCACTCTCTCACTGCTGATCTGCTTTCCATTGCTATAATTTTGCCTTTTCCAGAATAGACTTGAACAACACGCAGACTTCTGTAGCTGTCTTTTTTTCTCAAAGAACGTGCATTTAACATTCATTCATGTTGTTGCATTTTCGTTTTATGGATAAACTACAGTCGGTTTATCCATTCTCCTGTTGAAGGCCATCTAAGCTATTTCCAATTTTTAGTGATTATATATTTAAGACTGTTACAAAGATTCACATACATTTTTTTCTGTGAATAGAAGTTTTCAACTCACTTGGTTAAATACCTAAGAGTAAGATTGATCATATGACAAATGCATGCTTAACTTTATAAGAACCTACCAAACTGTTTTCCAGAGTGATGGTACCACTTTGCATTCCACTAGAACCAGAGTTCCAGTTGCTCCGCCTCAGCAACAGCACATTAGAGATTGTCGGTTTTATTTTGTTTTAGCTATTCTAATGTGATGGTATCTCATTGTGATTTGCATTTGCATTTTCCAGAAAACTAATGATTATTGAGCATATTATGTCCTTATTTGCCTTCTTATGTCTTTTTTGATAGACTGTCAGTTCAGGTTCAGATCTTTGCCCATTTTTTCAGTGGGTTGTTTGTTTTCATATTGTTGAGTTTTAAGACCTCTTTATTTATTCTAGATACAAGTATCCTAGCAGAAATGTATTTTTAAAATATTTTTATCCAGCCTATTACCTTTTGTTCATCCTCTTAACAGTGTTTTTCACAAAACGAAAGTTTATAATTTTGATAAGCTCAGTTTACTGATTTTTTTTCTTTTACAGGTTATGCTTTTGGTTTTATAACTAAGAAACCTTTTTTCAAACACAAGATCACATTAATTTTCTTCTAAAAGTTTTAGTTTTATATTTTACATTTAAGTCAATGATCCATTTAGAGTTATTTTTGTGTAATGTTTGAGATATGTGTTGAGCTTCTTTTTATTTTTTTACATATGGAGATCAAGTTTTTCCTCACCATTTGTTGAAAAGATTATCTTCTCTGCATTAAAGTGCCTTTGCATATTTGTCAAAAATATGTTGACTATATTTATGTGGGTCTATCTCTGAGCTTCATATTTAGTTCCCTGCTCTAGGTGTTTGTCTTTTTGCCAATACCACACTGTCTGTGTCATATCTGAGTCTGGTTCTGATGATTGCTTTGTCTCTTCCGAGTGTGTTTTACTTGCCTTTGCATATTGCACATAAATTTTGTTGAAAGCTGCTCATCTAGTGTAAAACAGTAAATACTGAGGTAGTATTTTTTATGCTTGGAGATGAGCATACCTTTCCCTTTGCTGGATCTTTACTGTTGGAGGTTTGTGTCACCTACTCAGAAGTGGGCTGGCTGCCAGGTTTGTTATTGCTATGGTTACCCTCCTTGTACCTCAGGCTTCAAATTTTGCTTGTCACACCTTGTCTTTAGGCTGGGGATGGCTTCCCAAAGGTCATTTCCTCAACATCCACTTATTGGATCTGGGTCTTTCCTTTGTGCTGCTCTCCAAAAAGAATCTGTGTCTTGCGGCATTCACAGGCTTCTTCCGTTGCTATTACTACTTTGATGTCTGTTAGCCTGGTGTGGAGGGGTAGAGGAGGGAGGGCATTTTCTTGACACTGTGGTCAATCCTTGATTCTACGCAGGCAAGATGTCCCTGGATCTGGCAGGGGCAGGAGGAGAGGCCTTCACATATTCCCCTGCTCCTCCCTAATGCTAAACCTTCCTGCATGCCTACCCCTCCCTCCCCAGGAGTAGAGGTTTGTTTTGTTTTGCTTTGTTTTGTTTTCATTCTCTTCCCTCAGCTACAATGAGTTAATGCAACCAGTGCATTAAGGCAACACTTTTTGGTGTCTTATCACAGGTTAAGATTTTTGTTCTTTAGGGTAGATGGTTCTAGGAGTTTCTGCAGTGGCTGTTGTTCCGCTCTCCTACCCAGCACTAGGAAGGAAGCTGTGAGCCATAGAGCAAGGAGAACAGTGGGAAGGTTTTAAACAGAGGATCAGTGACAGGATCAAGTTCACAGTTTAACAACACACGGAGTCTGGTACGAGGCAGGACAGGATGTGAGAAGACCAGTTATAGATCTCTTACAGCAGGGTAAAAGGAAAATCTATTGTCTTAAGAGCTGGCATCAGAATTCCTCTTAGGGAGGGAGCTCTCTATTTAGCAAAATCTTCTGATGAGCTATTTAGGTGTGAAAAAATAGATCCCCCTGCCCCCACCCCAGAAGAGGAGAGAAGAACAAAAGCTCAGCTGAACTTCTCAATGGAATAAAATGAAATTAATTTAGGCTTGCTTTGCTGAGATTGATAAGAGGGGGAAAGGGGCGGGAAAGCAGATCCACGGTGATTAGGCCAGGGCACTTTGTGGGAAGGGATGATCAGAGAAATGCCCCAGGGGAGGGGAATATCTGAAATGCCTTTATGTATAAGGATGTCTAAACTTCTAATATAAACTGACAGTGTTTCTGTGATATGAATGTCTACCATTGCCCCAAATCTTTAATATAGTCAGCCCCACACCACAGAGGGAGTGTTCTAAGAAATTATTATTAATATTTGGTGGGAAATGAGTAGAGGCTGAGTCCCATGTCTGGATCAATTGCATGTACAACAGCAGTAGTGCAAGAGGGAGGGCCAGAGAAGCCATTAAAATGAAAAAGAGTCAGGGGAAGTAAGAACTGCACACCTGACACAAGAACGACAATTGAAGCTCCCACAGGAGGGCACTGGACTTTTCACAAGCTGGAGATTCAGGTATATCGCTTCAGCCAATCCCCCAGTGCACAGTGAAAGAGTAGGAAAACTTGAACCCCATTGCCAGAAATAGGGAGATGCTCAGGAATAGGGTATATAACTGGGGCATCTGTTATGCACATCATCTAACTTTAAAAGTACATATATTAATATAGATATATGTACTTTAATAAAGACACAGCAAACTGTGTCCAAATAAGCTGCTCACTCTCTAAATTATGCCATCAAAAAGATGCAACAGTGGTAGTAGCTTCACTTATTGAAACCACTTGCAATTATTTTAAAACATCATTCTGTCTCTGGAAATGAGAAAATACAGTTGAGGTTACTCTGGAAAAAGATAATATACAATTCATTGATTGTTATTTTTAAAACAGAAGCAGTCTACTCTGAAAGGAAAATTGGGCATTGTTATGATGACCTGGATGAAAACAGCGGGGGGAAATGAAAAGCCTGTCCCCCAGGGAGCCTGGGAGTATGGCGGTGCCTTGAACCCCTACTCTGAAAATGTGTCCTATGGAGACACTTAAGTCCCACTGTACATAACATATCACTTGTAAAAGGTAAATTGGGCATAAAATGCCAATTATTTTACACCTGAGACACAGAAGCAAGACATATTACAAACAAGTGTATTTTGGGAGATTCTTTCAAAACAGTTAATCACTAACTTTGGCTCATAGTCTGTTGTATGAACTTCAGTACCAAACAAGAGGCAGTTGGAGTTACTGTCAACAACAGAAGCACTACATAAGAAAGTCAAAATTTTTAAAGAAAACCTCCTGTACATTTATATTGTAGGAATACATCTTGTAAACAAGGGAGAAAATGTCACTAACAACTCAAGGTATTATTCTTGGAAATATTCACGTTCACATTGTCTTGTGTTGATTTTTTTTTTTTTTGTCTCCAAAATATCTCATGCCCTTTACTGAAACTAACAGAGAAATTATACTCCTCTGAATTTCCTTGAATTTATCCATAATAGGGGTATCACACCAGTGTCAATTTAAGTACACTTGAGAGTGAGATTTTTTTTAAATTAATTCTGATAGACTAAATACCCTTTTGTGTCGGTCTTGATTTGGTTCCCAGAAACAGATCCTGACATAAGGATTTGAGTGCAAGTATGTTTAGAACATGATCCCAGGAAACTCTGGTGAAGGAATGGGGACGTGAATCAAGGAGCAGACAAAGCTAGTAAAGCGTGAGTTATCAAGCAGACACTCACCGTGGACAACGGCGACTCAACCCTCCCAAGGAACTGTGGGAGATAGTGTAGAACATGCCTCAGATTTATCCCAGCTGAGGCCCACGGAGAGCAGGTTTTTGTCCACCAAGTGCCACATGTCTTTTGAGCTCTGCTTTTAGGGAAATCGACTCTTCACTTTGCCCTGTTGTTTGGCTGCCCATCCTCCAGGGAGCAGAGAAAAGCCCTCCAGAAAGAACTGAACCTGCTTGCATAAGTGGCTTTGGGAGCTTCTAACCGCCGATGCTGAGAGGGTGAGCAGAGCACACACAGCTCTTGCCACGGTGGCATTTAAGTGTCTCACAAACGAATCACAGAACTGTGGAATGAAAGGATTTCCAACTAGTAAAGGGTGGAGTCCTTTCTCTAGGGGGTTCTGATATCTTCTACCTGTTACAGGCCTCTGCACTTTTGCAGTAAACACCTTAAAGTCTTTTGGGGAAGGGAGAACAGAAAGAAGTATAAATGCATTGTTTGTTTCCCTGACTGAGCCTATATGAAGTTCATGTAGTTGTTTCTTAGGAAATGAAGGAAGGTGTCTTAGTCTGTTGCTGCTATAATAACAAATACCTTAGATGGGGTAATTTATAAACAACAGACAATTTATTTCTCCCAGTTTTGGAGGCTGGAAAGTGCAAGATCAAGGTGCCGCAGGTTTGGTGTCTACTAAGGGTCCATTCTTCATAAATGGCACCTCCTAGTTGTCTTCACATGGCAGAAGAAATGGAAGGGCAAAAAGGGACAAAAAAGTGACTAGTCCATTCTGTTCAACCTCTGCCCTCATAACTTAATCACCTCCTAAGGCCCCACCTCTTAATACTATCACATTGGCAATTATGTTTCAATATAAGAATTTTGCAGGGCCAGGCACAGTGGCTTATGCCTGTAATCCTAGCACTCTGAGAGGCCAAGGAAGGAGGATTTCTTGAGGTCAGGAGTTCGAGACCAGCCTGAGCAAGAGCGAGACTCTGTCTCTACAAAAGAACAGAAAAATTAGCCAGGCATGATGCCGTGCACTTGTAGTTCCAGCTACTCTGGAGGCTGAGGCAGGAGGATCACTTGAGCCCAGGAGTTTAAGGATGCAGTGAGCTATGATGATGCCACTACACTCTAGCCTGGGCAACAGAGCAAGACCCTGACCCTCAACAGAAAAAAAAAGAAAAAAAATTGGGGGACACATTCAGACCACACCAGAAGGAAAGAGTGGAAAAAATAGTGACTTTTAGGACAAAGGGCAGCAGAAATAAGAAGTAGGGGAAACAAAATCAATTATGTGGTGTCTGTGCCCCAGCCCAGTCCCAAGGGATCATGCCAGACCTCCATGTTCCATAGGAAGAAACTGAAGAACTCTGGTAGACAACAAAGATAGGAAGTATATTTTGTGGCTATGTGAGAAACTGTGACACCATAAGAAGGGAAGCCTTCTTGGTTTTTCTGTGCAGAGCTCAGTGTGGCCCCACGGCTGTGAGGACACTGGGAATTTGGCACCATTTGACAGGCTGAGGGGCAGCTTGCATGTCTGAGGGTGCTGGGAAGCAGCATCCTCAGGACAGGCATCACCGTCTCGGGGCTGGTACCAGCAGCCTCCATGGCCAGAGTGAGACAGCCCTCCCAGATGGCTTCCCAGGTAACATATCACTGAGAGAAGCAGGGTTTAAAATGTGGGAGAAATGTCCATGGCACCCTGAGATATAGCTGAAGACTCTTGGAAATAACAAGAGAAGCGTTGGAGAGGGATTAGGGGTTACCACTGGAGTGGGTAGAGAAACAGGCATAGTGATGGAGTGAGGAATGGGATGAGGTGCAGATATTGGTTGAAGACTCTGGTGGGCCACGCATCCTGGTGGTCCAGGATAGATCAGGTCTGGGGGGAAGTTCGTGGATGAGAGAAGCAGGAGACAAGTGAGGCACTGGGTGGGGTTCTGGGATAGATAAGGAGCAAGGATTCATTCCTCCAACAAATGCTGATTGAATATTCACTTTGTGCCAGGGCATTATTCTACTCTCGTGGAGCTTGCGGATTAATGCAACAATAGTGTTATGCATGCATGATACTATATATATTTTTCTATTTTTAAAAACATCTTTTTTATTGTCAAATAATAATTTTCTTTTAAATTGAAAATCATTCTCTTAGGATTAGGCAATGTAGTTTTTGCGTATAGAAGTGTCCCCAGGATGAAAATAGTCATGTCAAAACTTAATGTGCACAGTGGCTCGAGTAGTCTAAGCTATTCTCAGCAATTCCATTTCTCTTCCAAGTGATTGGATAAGGCAATGGCACATGATACACCCTGGCTAATGAGACTTAGAGGGAAGTCTGCTAAGGGGCTTCCCCGCAAAAAGTTTTCCTTCTTGATAAAAGGAGACATTTAAGGAGAAATTTTCTCTTTTCTGCCTCTTCACATTGGTTGTGTAAGGACAGGGCACCTAGGGAAGTCACCTGGGCCCATCAGAAAACAAACTGAGGGTGGAAGAACAGACTGAGGGAAAGAGCCTGGGTCATTTGTATCATCTCTGGCCACTGAATTAATAAACCTTGGAGCTGTCTATATTTCTAATGCTTCTGTTTTGTGAGCAATAAATTCTCACTGTTTAATCCATTTTTAATAGCAAGTTCTGTCACTTACAGCAAAAAGCCCACTATCTGATGGACAGAGTGAGTTTACCAAACAATCAAACAAGAACACCTTTTAAACATTGGTACCAAATGTTCAAAACTGCTTGGGTTACATCACTCAAAACAAAAGTGCTGTTTCTTGACTTGAAATAAATCTGTTTGTTTAAAAGCACAGCATAGACTGATTTCCCTTGCTTTATTTTCATTTTTCTTGAAATAGAAGTTATATTTCTTCCATATAGCTAAAAAAGTATATTTAGTATATTCAGCATACTAAATATATCAATATATTGGATATTCTAAATATACCAATTGATATATTTTGATAGCACAGGAGAATAAAAATGATTTGAGCTCTAATATTATAATGAGCCGTTATTAGAACTCCTTATAGAGCATTTGACCTTTGTAGTGATGTGTTAGCATCATCATACACTTTTTTTAATTTTTAAATTTTTAATCTATAAAGATATACGAGCATCATACACATTTAAGGTGCAGAGAATACCAGTGGCAGGGATCTGCCAGGCCTCTCCCTCCGCACCACTTCACCCTGCTCCCCGCTTACTCCACAGAATTATCTGCCAAAGTTACTTGATGTAAGAGGCATCATGAGACAGTAAGAAAATTTCCTATTATACTTTGACCTTACTTCTCTTACAATGTCTTTATAGTCCCATAAATCAAAACAGGTAAATCCTTAACACCACCTTAGAAAAGTTACATCAAAAAGAAAAAAGAAAAAAAGAAAAGAAAAGAAATAACCAGTTTTCCTCACTGTCAGTTTTTACTGTTACATTGTGAAGACCTTTCAAGACTTTTCCAATATAAACCATGTCAGGAGGAATCTCAAAATATATCATATGATCTGAATTGTGGATGACAAATGGCCTGAATTTCCCATCATCCCAATGTTGTCAATTTGGCCTTCCTCCTCCCTGACTCGGGACAGACAGTGGGACTCCAGCCTCAGGCCTGCATTAAGTATCACATCCAGTAAATGAATTTATTTCTTTTACCAATATCATCGCATCAGGGAGACTTGGGGAGAACACTGGCTTGGAAGAACATTCCTGGTAGCTGCAGATAGTTCGATTTTCTTCCTGTAGTCCCAATAAAGACGAAAAAAAAAATACAGAAGGTATAAAACTTCCTCTTAGTTTTACAATTCCTCTCCACGTTTTCACATAAATCCACATGATCAAAATCCAACACTTGCTCAGAAGAGTGGGACAGTGCGGAGCCAGTGAGCTCTCCACCTCCACAGGCCCGCCCTGCTCAGAACCACAAAGTTCACAGGTGGCAGGATGGGAGGTGTCTCTGCTGCTGGGTGCCAAGCCCCCTGAGCCAATTTATTCCCTTCCCTGAGGCTTCCCTCCTCATATGCGGCAATCACACCTCCTCACCTTTCTCTTCCAAGAGCTTTGTTAACTTTCCTGGTTTGTTTTCCCCTGCTTAAATAATCCAAAATCTGCTACTGTGCAGTACCTCGCAGAAGAACAGATGCAGTTGGGTGCACCTGGGGACAGCTGCGGTCTGGACTCCAGGCCCCCATCAATTATCACCCCCCTCACGCTCACCTTCCCCTCCATCACCATCACATCACCACCTGTGCTTTGTGTGTTCCTCGGATTCCTTGGGAAAAAATGCAATGAGCGGCATTTGGGAGTCTCTCTGATTCCCACGTTGTGTGCAGTCCTGCCTTCCATTCCTCTTTTTCATCGTGCTAATTGTAAATGCAGACAGAAAGAAGGGCCTCCAGAAAACACAGGCTTCAAGCGCAGTTCAGACAAAGGTGTAGCGGCTGCCAGGACGCAAACACTATCCGATTTCAGTCTGAGGCCTGGCTTTGAAATTCCTGCAGGCTCACAATTCCCCTCGTCTTCAAGGACAGAGCTGAGCCCAAGCAGGAGGCAACCGCTGTGAGTCTGAGGGCCGCCCAGCAGTGTGAAGTTTTTCAATATATTATAATTATTAAAACACCTGTGCTAAATAACCCGATCCAGTAGGAAGTGTTCCTGAGTCTCTGAAATTACTCATTTCTTAACTAGGTTGGCTTATTGATTGCATTTCATTCGGCACTAGAAAACGCAGGTAAAGCCAGATTCAAAACCTCTTGAAGTACTTGCTCACCTGCGTAACAAGGCATGATACATCTGCTTTGCAACTTTCTGCTCTGTTATCCTCCTGCAGTTCTAGTGAAAACCAACCCAGATTTAAATGGCACCAGGAAGGCACCTCAGAGAAGAAAAGGTGCTGTTTATTTGGGTTAGGAATGGAGAGGAAGGAGTCTTTCCTACTAACATTAGATGCTTTGAGGAAAGATATCAGTACAGGGGTGAACCATGCAGAAATGAGGGAAATGCAGCTTTAACTGAATAAAATCCCTCCTGCTCCTCAAGATGTACTGAGTGCCCATGTCATATGCTTAGTCGATTTTAAAGCAGCTGGTCACTTAAATCAAAAATCACACAGATGGATGAAAAGTTCTCACAGGATTAGGAAATGTCTTTAAAATAGCCACGGCCACATGGGCTCTGTGGCCATTGGCAAGGCTAGGACTTAAGCCTCTTTGCCTACAAGTTCCCAGGCTCCTACTGTTTGAGTAGACTTCTGGCTTTAGCAGTGTCTGTCCTTTCTTCAAATGCAATTTCTTCTTCGGCCAAAAGTTTCTTCCTGAAACAGCAGGGCTCAATTCAGGTATAGGCAAGTGTTACAGGGACCCATGCAAGGAAGCCATCCGCACATTCTACAGAAATTCTTTTTTGTTTAATCTCTGAAATACAATAATGAAAAGGCCTTGGTTCCACCTCATGCAAGGGTTCTGCGGGGACTCTAGTATAGTTTTGAAACCAGCTGTAGTTGTACCCACACTTGAACTCTTGAGCATCTATGGATTTATGATCAAACCAGACTAAGCCAGATTAAATCTATAAATGCAAGCCTTGACTCACTGCCATACCAAGTAGCTTAGAGAAATACAAGTGGATGTTATCAATGCTTTGAAACTCTTCTATCTAGCAACCTCTAACATTTCATCAACACTTATTACATTCCAGGAACTGCATTAAGGTAATTTATATAAAATATCTCATTTATTCCTCAAGCAAGCTGATGCAGAAAGCACTCTTGGTTTATCCATTTTATAAATGAATAAGCTGAAATATAGGGGTGTGTAAGTAAGTGACCTCAAGGCCACAAAGCTAGTAAATACTGGAACCAGAAATGGACTCACACATTCTAATTCCAAAGCCTGTACTTGTAACTACTACTACACAATTCACCAAAAGGAAACTAAATGGACACAAACAAATAAAAACTGTTTAACCTCATGAACAATGTTAGAAATGTAAAAGACAATAATGGTGAACTACCCTTTCCACTCTCAAACTGGGAAACATTTACAATGATAGTATCTTGTTTGTGGAATTGTGTGCAAATATTTTTAGTTTATTTTTCATTTTTTCTGAATTAATAATTTTCTGTAATAAAAATAGTTTTTTTAAAAAGCTATTGATAATTGTGATAATAGATGTAATAATTTTATAGATTAGCAAATCTCAACTACATTTTATAGGCAGGTATAGATTTGCAATTAGTTATGGAAAATCAACATTTTCTTGTTCCA
The DNA here is from genome assembly GCF_020740605.2 of Lemur catta. Lineage (NCBI taxonomy): Eukaryota > Metazoa > Chordata > Mammalia > Primates > Lemuridae > Lemur > Lemur catta. Next base: position 161,040,451 of record NC_059128.1, read on the forward strand.
AGTAAAACTAAACTAAAATTAACGAATGCTTTGTGAATTCAAAGTTATCCCTTTAATAATGCCTCTTCTACTCCCTCAGGTTCCAACATGCTGTCACGTGCAGAGGTAGATAGCAGGGGTTAGAATTCCCAGGAGCCTGGGGACATGCACACCACCCATAGCTGATGTCATGGGAGGTGCAGCCCATTATTCACACAGCTTCACCAGTTAGGTGAAAACTCATTACAATACTACATCTCCACCCTACAAATTGATGGGGTTGGGGGATCATATACCATGATAACATCTGGCCTTGGTAAGGAGAGGGTCCGCGTCTGGCTAGTGTCTGCATGAGAATCACCCTTTATCATGTGGCCTCTAAAGAAAATAGAATTTGAGAACAAAAGCTACAGACTCTTTAGACTATTTCCAAACTGAATGTTGAGAGTCCAACACTATCCAAAATACTTCATATTTACATGCTAAATTCGTCATTTCTTAACATTATAGGCTACACCCACAAATTAGAAGATTTCGACTATAATTCCTTTCCTCCTTTTGCCTCTTTCTTCATCCACTTTAACTTGGCTTTCCAAAACTTCGCCCTCAATGCTTCTGGGGCCAAGGATGCAGGTCCAGGCTCTCTGGGTATCAACCAGTGTGGCTCTGTTCCATGGACTCCAGCTCAAACTCCGGGCAATCTTCTCAAAAAAATGTGTACAGTTTAGCAAGAGGAGCCCAGAAGAAATTGTCTAGATGAAATTTTTCCAATGTGGCAAAAATCAAAGCACATGCTCTATAAAAGGTAGGTTGTTGACATTTTTCTGGACTGTAAAAACAAGTATTATATGGCATTAAATCATCCTGCGATCAGCACACTTTTGCTGTTTATTTCTTCATCCAACAAATGTGTTAACCGAGAGTCAGAGGCACACTCTTTGACAAGTTCGAATATGCTGAAAATATGAGAGCCCAAATGAGTAATTGTTTCCACCACTTACAATAGGATTAAACATTTATCAGATAAGGAAAATACTACAATTCAATTGGAAACATAGGTTACAATTCAAATATAAGATATTTGTATGTGTCCATATCTGACTAACACTGCAATCTATTTCCATGCTATTATATCAACTTTATCTCATAGAAATCACAAGCTTCTGTTTTTAAATACCGTGTGCAGATGTAAATATTTACATTTGTTTAGGTATAAATAATTATACATGTATATGTGTACTGTGTGTGTATTTGAGTATATATAAGGGTATATATCATAACGTGCTATAATTCACACCAGAGTTAAGCCTGAAGTGATTTTGCATACCAAACCATATTTTATCACTTGAATAAAAATGTTTAGTGAACACCCTGTATGTGTAAGGTCTTGTGTTAAGTGCTAGCAAGGGATATAAAGATAAATAATAAATTCAATATATATGCTGTCAAGTTGCTTACAATTTATCAGGTAGTTGAAAAGGCAAGTAAACAAACAACTATTAGGTAAACTTAGCTAAGTAACAATGATATAGATGTAAACAAAGTGCTATGGATATTTTAAAAAGTATATAAACGTAAAGATGCAGAGGTAGCCATGGATATGGATGGGGGTTTTTAAACTTTTTTCCATAAAGAGCCAGATAGTAAATAAATTAGTCTCTGTAGGCCATACTGAACTCTGCCATGCTACCCAAAAGTATCCATAGAAAATATGTCAATCAATGGGTGTGGCTGCCTTCCAATAAAATTTTATTTATGGACATTGAAATTTGAATTTCATATAATTCTTACATGTTACAAATTATTATTCTTCTTTTGATTTTTTTTCAACCATTAAAAAAAATGTAGCAACCATCCTCAGCTCACAAGCAGTGCAGAAACTGGAGGTAGGCTAGATTTGACCTGAGGGCCACAGTCTGCTGACTCCTTATATAGATATAAACCTAGATAAAGGGGCAGGGATCACAACCAATTGGGGTGTGAAAAGTAAACACTCAGGAAAAAGCTTCATGGAGAAAATGGCTTTTGACATGTATCATGAAGGAAAATGTTTTAGAAAAGATAATAGTGTGATGGGAATGGTAGTGTGTGGGAAAGGAAAAAGCAATTCGAGGTCACTAGAATGCCAGGCTTAGGAGTCTGATGTTGGCATTGAGGAATGCCAGGCTAAGGATACCAAATAGGCCCTGAAGAATCGGGGAAATATTTTTAAATAAGGGAAGAATGATTGCAGCTCCTATCAGATAGTGGAAAACGTAAGAGTTTGGTGAGTAAAGGTATGGAACTAGTACAGTCATTCAGCTGAGTTATGATAAAAGCTTGATCTTCCAGAGTAGCCATGGCACTGAGAATGGGAGGATGGATTCAAGGAACAAGGATAAAACCAGCAGGCACTGGAGGAAGAATGAATATGGTGCATGAGAAAAGGGAAGGAAGCAAAGCTGACTCTGGTTTCCAGTCTGGGGACATGGAAAAAGTGATGCCACAGAGACAAAGGGGACTAAAGGAATATTTTCAGAGGGATTTCAGGAAGGATGATGAAAATGTCAGAACATGTCAAGACAGGAGGTGCAAACACACAAAGGAATTGATGTTCCACTGGTTTGGAAAATAGTTTTCCATGCCAGCCTATCTTCTCTAAGCTGTAGGCCGTTGTAATCACGTCACAAATAATTTACAATGATTTTGAATCAGTGTGGTGCATAACCTTCTGGCAAAATTTTTTCTAATGCTATCAGAATCTGGGCTCAAATGGTTGTCATTCATCTCATATGTCTGGGGAGAGAATACGTTAAGCGTCACTGGTACCAACTACTTCCAAACTCAAAAGCTTAATATCTCATGTTAGCCAAAGCATAAGAGTAAGTGAATGCTGAACTTTGTTCCCACCTTCTTTCTCTGCTTGCTAACCATAAGTCTGTTCCTCAAAAGGGAGTCTGGACTGCAGATGCAAATTTGGGCATCAGTAGCTTACCCAGCAATGCTTTCCAATAGAACATTCTGCAATGATGAAACTGTTCTGTCTCAGTGCTGTCCAATATAGACGCCATTAGCCCATGTGGCTAGTGAATACTTGGAATGTGGCTGGTGTGACTGAGAAACTGAATTTTAAATTTATTTAATTTTGATTAATTTAAACTTGACCATATGTGGCTAGTGGTTATCCTATTGGGCAACCTAGATGTAGATAATTGTAGCTGAGAAAGTGGTGAAATAACCCAGTCAGTAACAGGAAAAGCACATACAGAATCCCAGAAAGAGGTGAGGTTTAAGGGTGGGAGGAGGCAGGGGAGCCATAAAGGAGAGCGTGAAAGGAGGTGGGTAGAAAAACTCCCCAAAAATAGCTTAAGGAAAGCTAAGGAGGAAAAAATGTTTAAAGAAGGAAGAGTGGTCAATAGTTTCAGCAGAGATGTTACACAGAGGAGGAAATGAAAAGATGAAGACATTTCCATAGACTGTGGATATTGGGTGGTCACGGTGACCTTGGATCCCTGCTGGAGTAACATGGGGAAGAATCCAATCGCAATGGGTTTAGGAGTGAACTGGTGACTAATATTAAATGACAATAATGGCTACATTCATAGCATCATACACCAGAACTATTTCAGAAAGAAAATAAATAAAAAGACATCCTTTTCAAAATTATGTGTGGCTTAACTCATAAGTTATTGGAAAGGGCACACTGGGAAGGACATTGAAGTGACTGTATTTCCTGAATTCTAGGATGCCTTCAATTATAAGGTCCACTATCAATGTAATAATAGCTTTCTTTGGAGAGGGAAGGGGGAAACCACCACTTAACATGCACGTACCAATTCTAACAGCCAGGCTTTCTAGACTCAAGGCAATGTAATATATACGAAGGAAAAGTGTTTTCCTTTAAAATGTATGGCTTTTCCTCCACTGGAGAAGAAAAATGTGGATAGATTCCAATCAATATTATCACAGATTCTCATAGAATTTGGGCTGAACATTCTATGTAAATGGGAACTAGGAGAGAAAGACATATGAAAGTTGCCAAGAGAAGGAATAATTTTAGAAGGACAAAGAGCAGGAGATAAGCAGAGGGGTAGGTCCGCTTGGGTTCCAGAAAACAGTGGAGACATAGTATTAAACTGTCTTCACTGGTCTCAATTAGAGAGATGGGATCAGCAAAGGAACCAAAACCACGATGAGCACGTGTGCCTGTGAAAGACCACATATGCTCAGGTTAATTCTAGTTTCAGGTAAAGCCACTTTTGAGTTCTAGTGCCAAAGGATCTTTATCTGTGGTGCTGCCAACATCATTAAAGCTGGCTTAGAGACAGCCAGAGGAGAAACAAGCCATTTTTATCTTTCTTCCACCCATTGCTACATTTTTGCCTTCCCTGTGCTTCCAACACAGAGGACTACGAATAAGACTTGTCCTTACCTTCATCTGTGCAGTGAACACCAGCACTGCATCCAGCTCATAGCTTCAGATTTTATATACACACTGAGAAATATTCGCTTTTATTAAAGAGCACAGAATCGTAGAACTAGAAAAGTCATTTAGGAAACCACCCCCAATCAGATATCTGTCTTCAGACAGGGATTTGTTTAACCTGCCCCCAAAAGACGATTATTTATTTCCTTCTTGCAGATCCCTAGGGACGGAAATGAGACACTCTGCCTTGTTTGTTTGCAGCACAATTTTATCCAGATGTTGCTTAATCTGAACAGAGACCTGTATTTTCATGGCAAAATGCACCAACCTTGATGCTGGAGCCTTTGTTCAAATGTGTACTATATTTGAATAAACATGTCTGGGTCACTAAGTTCCTCCCAACAAATGTTTTAACATCTTCCTGTTTCTTTCTTCCATTTGTTCAATTCATTTCAAAAATAATAATCATTGTTCTTTACCCTTTTGTCCAGTTTGTTACTGTGTCTTGTATTTTTTTTAATTAGGGAAATTTAGTGCAACATGTTATGCCTCTGATTTTAAATGTCGACAGTAAAGCTCTCCAAACTCATGATTTCCATGGCAAATGTAACTCAGTCTCATTGCCGAGTCACAGAGGCACAAGCATTAACATTTTATGCTATATGACAAAATACTGCACTTTTGGAAAGGGCCAGAATTAATGTTACTATGACAACTCCAAATTTCTGACTTTTATGCATGTAAAATTTCAAGGATATGGCTGCATTATAACATGAGGTTGTTTATAAAATCTCACTTGAGCACTAAGATATTTATTACCAGTCCTCTCTGAGACCAATAGAAAGTGTCATCCCCCTCCCTGTACCAATGCACATCAGTGAAATAGATGGTAGTGTATATGTGGTTGCAAAATATTATGAAATCGATTAAAATCTTATTTCTTTTCGTAGCTGCTATACTTATAAACACATATATACAGTATGCAGCACTGGATATAAATACAAATAAAACATAAAGAGAAAACATATAAAACCTCATAAATATACAGTATCCTGCCTTATCAATATTCATTTATGCATATCTCTGCACTCACGCATTAATAAAGGCACATATATTGGATTTGAATGTGTGAGGGATGGGTAGGGAAGCTGTAATCAAGATATTCAAGCTCTCCTCTTCATGGAGAAGTATTGCATTATCTCTCTCAGCCTATTATGTTTTCTGAAATTTCCAAATGTATGTTTTGGCCTCTTCAACTTTAGTCTTTTGCATTTAAGTAATGAGAAAGTTAAGTGCAATAAATGGATCACTCAAGGGCATTACAAAGAATGTTTTGATCTATTTAGAGCCTTTAACTTCAGAGCAAAGGCCTGGTTTAGTGTGACCTTAGTGAATTCAAACTGTTTTGTTTCACTAACAAGTAAAGCATTTATTTCAATAGAATTAATGTATGACTGGCTTCTCAAAAAGACTCCATTTCAGGAGCATTGAGGGACCTGATTTCTAAACTTCCTCAGATATATTCCTAAGAAAACATTTCAATGTAATGCCAGTGATGAAAAATTGGGAAGTATATGATCTTGCAGCTCTATTTTATTTGTGTTAGTAATTAATGGTGCACGTGTAGTTTTCTTCAAAAATTCAAAGCACTGGGGCCCTTTTGTGAGAGATCTGGACTTTTTTCTCAGCAGACTCTTACAGTATCCCCAGGCGCTATAGAGGTGCAGAACCCTGTACTCTTTTCTTACTTGGTAACTGTTAATATTGAGCCAAATTTAGCTCTGAGATAAGATTATTTATTGTTTTCTGGGACTTCATGTCCCCTAGTCTGTTCGTTTTCTGAGGTTTTTATCATTCCTTTGGCAGCTGTGACTAATGCACCAACATCCTTAGGAAAGACCAGTTTTTCGTGAATCCAGGATAGATAATTAGCAAATTAATTCATCAGAGTTACCCTCCTATTATTAAACCAATCATCTGTATAAGCAAGATGTCCTTAGTTTATAAAACACATGTGTGCCTGTGAGTGAATTATTAAGAACCTGGTTTTTTTTTCTTCCTAGAAAGAATTTAGAAAGACATCTACATGACTCTTCCCATGTGTTCTTACTGAAACAACTAGAAGAATGTAATGGGGCCTAGAGGCAGCTTAGGGCACAAGGAAGACATAGGGTCCAACACAGGAACTAAAATCCAGCCTCAGAAACAGCCCACATTTATTGAGTTCTTACCAAGAACAAAGTCCCATTCCAAGTGATTTAATCTTCACAATAACTCCATAAGGATAAGGACCATCCCCTCCCCATACACCCCATTTATGGATGAGGGAATGACACAACAGAGGGCTAAGGGACTTGCTCAAGTTCACACAACCAGGAAGTATTGCAGCCAGGATTTGAACTCAGAAAGTCTGGCTCCAGACTACACCAGATTACTTTTCTTGCCTTAATTTTATTATCCTTTTTAAGGAGATTTGGTGTTTTCAGCACAGAGTTTTGGATCTTCTCAAGGCATTCCTACTACCATCCTCCATCTGAGAGTGGATAGGCCTTCTGCAGGAGTGAAAGTTTTCAAAGCGGTTCCTCTCACTTCAGATGACTTTGCCTCCTGCATGCCTGATACTAAAAATACATCATCACCCTTAAGTCAGTGAGAGAAGAGAGGACCAAACTTAAACTTTATTAGCCTTAAGTTTTAACAGTACAGTATTTTCTTTATAATTTTATGAGCCTTTTCTCTTATTAGTAAAGTAATAATCTCTTGTAGAAAATTTGTAAAACATCAAAACAATCACTCCTAATAGTTATGCCATGTTAATTATCACTCCTGGTAGTAACGCCACAGTAATTAGCACTTTAACATATTGCTTTCCCATCTTTTCTATGCACATTTTCTATACATCATATATAACCATTGCTAATAATATCTAATGCCAGTGAACAGTCACTAATATGTCAAGGACTATTGTAAATTCCATAGACATCTTGCTTGTTTACTTTATACCATAAGCCTCATGTCATTTATGTTATTTATTGCCTGTTCAATGGCTTGATAGTTATTATGTGTAATATCAACTGTTTCCAATTGTACTTTGTTTTTTTCATTTTTTTACTACCATAGATAATGCTGAAATAAACATCTTTGTGTGTTTCAGATTATTTCTAACATGGATAGGATCGATTTCTAGACATGGGATTACTAGGTCAATGGCCTGACCCATTTCAGGCTCTTTTTTCATAATTGTCCCCAAATTGCTTCATAGACTCTACTATGCAATTCTTACCAGAAGCCTGAAACATTTAGTGAAACCACTGTGTTTGGGGAGGTTAAATTAAATGATGTGTCACCCCTGTTATCAGATTAAATCATCAGAAATCTCCATGTTTGAAACATTAATGTGGGTCTCTCAGAGCAGCCCTCCCCAAGTCAAGAGTATGGCCTTGGCTGACAGTTAAGTCCAAGTTCATGTGGAAAAAAAACATTGTTGAAAACATTGTCTATAGTGCTATCGTGTTACTCAATATCCCTTAAATAAGAGTAAAAAAGCAAATTTTATCCTGTCTTATTAACTGCATATTTTCATCTTTTTCCACTAGAAAACTTATAATTCCATTTCACTTTAATAGTCAGGAAACTCAGACTAAAACTTAAGTAAATATCCTACCGTTGCCTGCAAAATGAAATACAAACTTTTTGTTGGCAAAATAGTCTGCCCACCATTTTTCCCGAATCTACCCTTCTAATCACATGTCCTATTATGTCTGCAAACTAACTCTCTGTCTTAGACAATTTTAAGTCCCACCTTTTTGATGATTTCGGTTGTCTTCAACATCCTCCTAATATGCACAGTCCCCTTGTCTAAACACCTTATTTGAGTTTTACATGCTGGCCTATTTTTTTTTAGTTGCCTTTTTATGTCTAACTTGGTGACTAGGTCATAAGCCCCCAGAAGGCCTCTCTAGTATCTGTATCTTATAGGAATACTTAGAGGGGAGAGTCTCATATCTTAGACTTATGTAGTGACCCATATGAGGTCCATTGCGTATTCTCTAGAGAAATACAGTGAGGCAAGAAGAACGAATTACTACCCCCTTATAATCCTTAAGGACTTGAAACTTCTTTACATCATAATAACCTCTAATAAAGGCACAGTCACTTAAGCTAGCAAGTCATTCTCCCATACAATACAAACATAAACTGCTAAACAGGTCCCACTCTCATTGTTAGGACTACAGCTTAGTATCAGATCTCAGCTAGAATTTACTGAGTGGTTAGCAAAAAACAAATGTTGACTCAGTACTCACTGACTGTACTTAACCTCTCTCTGAGAGAAGAAGACATTTCTGAAAAGCCCCTTTTCAGTTTAGTTAGGGTTTAGGAAGTTCTTTCTGTAACCCTGCACCAGAAAACCTTCCTCAGCAGCACTACTTCTACGAGAATAAGTATGTTTTGTAGAAACATCTTTGGAGAGTGCTTGTGTTCTATGTAAAGCCATTATCTTTCAATATGGAAGCTCAACAAACTAGCTGTACCTCTCTGTATCCCCTAATCATTCCCGCTCAAGTTTCCAGAATCACTTGAAGAGAAGTATTCACTTTGTGAACCTTCCTTTGTAAGGTAGCAATTTGACCTGCATGCCTCAGTCAAGAGTAGAGTTGTAAAATGTGGCTAAACAAGGCACTTGAGGAAACAAATTCAGGGTCAGCCTGGCAAAGGAGTGAATTTGCTGAGTAGAGTCACCAGGTAATGAGTAGGTTAGAGGCAATTGAATTTTATCTCTGGAGAAGTCTTCAACTTTTGGGAGGGCTAGGGAAGGAAAACAGACTTGTCGATCCAAGAGGCTCTTTAAGTTTCTCATGCCTCAAGTGTGACAATGTCCACAACTAGCCATTGAGATAAGATGAGGCAGCTTCAAAATAGCAGGAACAGTTTCCCCTAATCTAATTTTCCATCAAAAACCTGGAACAAAGAAAATGCAGAAACCATCACCCAGATCCTAGAGACCGGGAAGTAGCTAATGGAGCCCTATATTCATCATATTGATTGGCCCATTGATTTTTCCCCCTTCTTACGGGCCCATTTCTTGGTCCTGTGCCAGAGATGCTTTAAAGAGCTTAAACAAAACTTGCACCAAATCTTGCCAGTAGCCGCCAGGGAACCTACAAACTAACTTTCTCTGTTGTCACAAGTATAGTTGCACAGGTGAATTCCCGCCAGAAGAAATTGCAGTTTTAGCAAAAGACTAATTAAGAGCCCCAACTGAGAAGGGAAATATTAATAAGAAAACAACCGAAGTGGTGAGGCTGGATGGTTGAGCCAAGTGGGCATGAAGAAAGAGACTTTTGCTCAGGTTCTCCAGCTAATAAAGAATGAGGGATTCTTATATCGGAATCTGAAATATGGATGGAGCATATTCACTTTCTCAGGACCTATCACAGGAGTTCTGGTACTATAGATTCCATAACCCATTGGTTTCCAAACTCTGCTATGTTTAAGAATCATCTGGAGCATTGTTTAAAATGCAGATTCCTGGATCTAACTTTAGAGAGCCTGATTCATTAGGGAGTGGGGCCTAGGAATCTGCATTGTAACAAGCAGAGTCATAGGTAAAAGGGGCCTTTGGATCAAAATTGGAAAAACACTGCAAACAGGTTTACAGAAAAGCTTTATCTGGTGATCGCTGTAGATTAACTGGAGAGGTGCAAAATGGAAGTTGTTACATATTTGGATGATTGATAATTACCCCCTCATTGTTTGTTGTCCATTCATTCCTCTACACATAATAATCTAAAGATCCTCTTGTCAACTCTTGAATAACAGACATACACAAAGACTGGTATTAGTTAGAAATCTTAGATTGCAAGTAGCAAAAACTAACTTAAGCTAACTCACTCAAATCAATGTGACTTTATTATGAGGCTACAATGGCATCCCACAGAGTTCTACCACCTTAAAGACATTGAAATGGGGAACTAAAAACTCATCCCACACTCCGCCTCTCTCATCACTGCACTACTCTTTCTCCTGTGCTCTGGAGCGACCATGCTCTCTCTCTCTCTCTCTCTGCACCCCCAGATTGTCTCACCCTGCTTCTCAGTTTACAAGGCAGGAAATGGCTGTCCCACTCCCGCTCAGTTAACATAGGAGTTTTATACATTGAGACTAAATTCCAGTTCTAACTTGGGTTGGCTGCTACCTAAGGTATAATCAATATGGATACAAGGTCATCTAGAGGTCATGGGCCCAAATGAAGTATGGAAGATCATCTTGGGTGACGATGGTTATGGATTTAAAATTTCAATCATACCCTTTCTAGTCTTTCCTTTTATCTCAAATCACCTCATCCTGATCAGAGATATCTCACAATAAATCATGCAAAATGTAGCCTTGTAGCAAGAAACTAATGGTCCACAGATTGTTCTTTCTTAGAAGAAATAAAACAGCTGAACAGGATCCAGTCTCAGCACAGGATCAGCTCAAGGCATTATTGTCAAATGGGTGAGAAGTATCCGATTCTCATCTTCTTTTTCTAAGCTCTTACACTCCACCGGAGTCTATAAACTTACCCTACACTCTTCAATTAGCAGGGTATCTATTATTAGTCATTTACACCCAGTATGAATGGGTTAAGTTTGATCTGTCCCTCATTCCAGGGGAAAAGATGACCACAATAAGCCCCAAAACACCCATTTCAACAACAGGACATTGATTTCATTTACCCCAAAGGGATCTTCCTTTCCTGAGGCACTGGGCATGTGAGTTATTCCTTGTGCTAGAATTTCAGCAACTCTCACATTTGAGCAGTAAAGCAAATCAAAACGGACATAGTATGATCAGGAGTCCAGATCTCAAAGGCAGATGTATTCTCAGATATATTTTTTGTCACTTTATGACCTATATGCCTGTATCAGGAGATTTTTCTGTTTTTAAATATTTAAAAGGGGTGAAAAAGTTCATTTCAGCTTCAGCAACATGCAAACCCCATGGTACTCTTCCACAGCCTGAACAGAATTTTCTTTCTGATAAGATTCATCTTCAAAGGTTGAAGGTGGAGGTACTGGGGGCTGAGGGAGCAAGTTGGATCACAACTTAGTAAACTTTGACATTCTTTCCAAACTCTGTCATCTATTGCTGGAGGCGCTTTTCACCTACCCAGGTGTTCCCCACTAGCAGCCTAGCAGCCAGCTGTTGGGGGTGGGGGGGAATGTGCGAGCGCGTGCACACGCACGTTATTTTTTAATCAAGCCACAAACTTCTTTGCTTGAAATTTTATAAGCTCTTTCTGGATTCAATTTGTGCACTTGAAGAAAGAATTAGCAATAAGTATCTGGTCTCTCGAAGCTAAAGGTGCTTACAAAGACTCCCATTGGAAATTTGAGGTCAGCTTCAAATGAGTCTCCCTTTCAGTCCAGCAAGTACAACTTTAAGCGTTCAGTCGAGGTGTGGTTCTTTGTTCTGTAAGACAGAAATGATCCAGTGCCAGTGAAATCCAATAGGATAGGAAAGAGCAATTTGTTCCTGTGCCTTTTCTACCCTCTGGGAATTCACACTCAGAAGGGAGGTCACTCTACGCTGAGCCACCTAGTGGCATGTGTGGAGAACAGCAGCCACAGGCAAAAACCATTTTAGACTTGGGTGGCACAAACAAAATTTAGGACACTCTCTGGGAAGGGTGGGGTGGTGATTCTGTGAGACTCCTTAAGAGAATAAAGTAATTGGACTGCAGAACTTGCTTCTGCTACTCCGTTTGTCTTCTGTAACTTAACTCTTCAGGGAGATAGTATTATTGTAGTGATTAAGAGAGAAAGCTTTGGAGAGCAACAGAAAAGAGTCAAATCTGACTCTACCGTCACTGTCCATGTAAACTTGAACAAGTTATTCAGCCTCTTGAGCCTCTGGAAAATGAAGATGACATTAGTACCCAACTCACAGGTTTGTTGTGGAAATTAAACAAGCTAATGTGTAAGAAGGAACTGGCATATTGTCTGGCACAAAGGATGGAATAGAAAAAATTTTAAGTGGGTGACCAGTAAACACATTGCTATCCAACTTCTTTGGGGAATCTTAACAATTTCTTCCTTGAAATGAGAGTCATGCTTTTCTTGTATGGTCAAAGATCCGATGATAGAGTTGCCTTTTGGGAAAAGGGGCAGAATCCTTTTTAAAATGTATTAGTTTTATGATTGTTAAATTCAATTAGTCAAGTAGAAGCAATTTTACACTTCTCACCATTTATAAAGATGATGTCCATGTGGTGTCAAGGTAAACTTTGAAAACTTCCGTTCCTCTTTGCTTTCACTGGGCCATTTTTGGCCAAACTAGATATAGTAAAGCATTATTAGAAGATATTAGCTAGAGAAAAAGATCTATTGACCCATTCCAGGCACCTAATGCCATGTCCATTCAGATGAAAATTGTTAGTCACTGCAGATCACACAGAGAGCTTACATCTAAAGCCCAGTGAATCCAAAACTAGTGAGTCAAATGTTCCTTTCCCATTTCCTCTCTGTCCTCTTCCTTTCTGTTTTTATTGTAACTGTGAGTGACTACTTTTTAAGTAGTGATCTTCTGGATACATCTGAGAGCTTTGCTCAGAGCACAGACCCCTTTGCCTCTACAAAGTACAAAGAACAATCTGTTGGAGGGAAAAAAAGTTAGAGAAAAATATTACCCAAACCCAATAGACGTCAATTTTGAGCAATCCTCCTACCCTGGGCAGTATCTGAGTAGGAAAAAGTAAATAATATAGAATTATATAGTGGGGATGAAATCTTGCATCATTATCAGAAGGCACCAAATACTCAGGGAGATACTTCACAGTCTATTTTTCATTTTAATTCATTGAAAGATCTTAGATGAATTCAGTCACTGCAATAGCCAAGGTCCCAGGTAATGGGATAAGACTATAATTTTCCTTATTCATTTGGAATATAATTCAGATAGCATGGAGACCAGAGTTGAGGAATCAAAAGAATAGTCAAGTGTAGGGATATCAATATTTTAAGTCTTAATGACAGAACATGTGTTCTTCAACCTTCAATATTATTCAATATAATAGGAGTAGGGAAGAAGGCTGGTTGGTTTTCCATCTCTACTAAGGTGCTCAATATATTTTGTTGATTGTGTTTACTTTTGAGAAGTACTACATAAATGAGAATTAAGTTTAATATAGAAGCTTACCATCCTGTAGTACTTCATAGTTTAAAAATCCCTTTTAAGTGGGTTGTTTGGTTTGATCTTCACAACAATAAAATGTGTTCCCACAGGTCATTACTAAAACTTGCATTTGACAAATGAGGTTACCAGAGGTTAAGTAACTTGTCCAAGTACACTCTGCTAGTAAATGTTCATGTTGAGATAAGGTGGATGTTGTGAGGGCCCTAAATGTGATGCCAAGGAAACTTACGGAATTTATTTTCCTAAAATTCTTTTAGAAACAAACTATTCTCTTCTAAGTCAGGTGTTTTGGTATGTAGTCCTGACTAAAGGCAAAGAAAGAAAAGACCAGAAGACCTCCTGAGTATTCTGCTGGCCCTGTAATTGGGACCGTTTCTTTCTCTCTAAATGAAAGAGCAGTGATGATAATAGTTAAGCTTTAGGGCCCAGGCATGGTGGCTCAAACCTGTAATCCTAGCACTTTGGGTGGCCAAGGTGGGAAGATCACTTGAGCTCAGGAGTTTGAGACCAGCCTGAGCAAGAGCAAGACCCTGTCTCTACAAAAAATAGAAAAATTAGCTGGGCGTGGTCACACACACCTGTAGTCCCAGCTACTCGGCAGGCTGAGGCAGGAGGATCACTTGAGCCCAAGAGTTGGAGGTTGCAGTGAGCTATGATGACACTGCTGCACTCTACCCAGGGCAACAGAGCGAGACTCTGTCTCAAAAAAAAAAAAAAAAAAAAAAATTAAGCTTTAGGCTTTCGTACTTCCTTTCATCTGAGTTCTTCAGCCAGACAGGAAGGAACCACCTCATGGTTTGGCTCTCTTTTCAAGCTGGTCCATGTCCACTAGGTATCTAGAATTTGGTTTTTGGTTACAACAAACCTCTTAAGGAAACTGCAGGAATTTAAACCCCCAAATATGTGATAAAATCTACTTTTTACAGAGTAGGGTGTCATAGGTTTATAAAACTTTCTGAACCAATAAAGTTGCTGCTCTTACACATAATAATGAAGTTAAGGAACCATCAAAGTCTCTAGTCAGCAACATCTGCAAGTTTAGCGGGGAGAGTCTGAAGGCAAAGTACAGACAGAAACGTGAATACTCCGCTCTATCCCCGCCTCCTCCCAGCATTCCACCTGCAATAGACTGTATTCATATCTCCCAGAGGAAATATGCTATTACTGATAATATGATCACTGAAACACTGGGAGTGGTTAGATACAGAGCTCTGGCAGTGGGTTAATAAAAGGCCTAATGAAGAACAAAAAATTCTGCCAGTCGCTGTAAAAAAATATTGCCCTCGGGAAATTATAAATCAGACACCATGGTGTGAAGTTAAAAATATATATATATACACACACACACATACACACACACACACTGCACTGGCTCGCTGACAAATGCAGGAGTGGGCAGACTGGTGACGAAACACGTATGTCACTGGATGCCCTTGAAGTTTCAGTCCACCTCAACATGATGCAGTTAAACGCCTCGGCAGTGCAAAGCCAAAACCACATTTGCTCAGCCTTGTCAGATCACACTGCACTGCGTGGCAGAAACAGGATGCCTGGTCCACAAATTAGTGGTAATTCCCAGAGCCTTACTTGCCTTTTTCCTTTTTATTTGTATCTTTTTTTATTTGTTTGTGTGCCCAACTCCACAGCATTAATCTCAATAGACTTTTAAATGCTACTTCTGGATGGAGACCTGTATTAAAGGTTTTCTTAATATTAATATATCTACATTGAGCTTGTCTGGAAAGAACCCAGTGGAAATTAGTTTTTTGGGCAGCCTCAACAATTCCATCTGACTGATATAGGAAATGTGATGAATAAAACAGGCCAAAAGCCCAGACTAACAGCTGAACAGTACCTTTTAGCTAAACTGTTAGTGGTCTAGGAAAGTTGACCTTTCTCACACTAGCAGCAATCACACACCTTGATGCATGAACATGGTGACTCGCCTGATACATACTGAGGAGCTGCAGTTGATCTCTTTGGCTTTGCCCCTTCACTGAGTCACTGCTTGCCTGGGACCTTGCCTCTTTACCACACTGCCCTTTAACAGACCAATTTTCTCCCCAGAGGGCACTTCTGCCAGCTTTTCAGCTGGTGGGCTGTGTACTGACAGTTGACTATGCATCTGTGATAGTCATGGGCCCAGGGACTTGGAGGAAGGATGGCCAAGCAGTACAATGGGGTCAATGCCAAGGAGAACCCCCCACTCCACATCAGGGAAGCCTGCCTCACTTCTTACCTGCTGAAGCTGGTATCTTTCAATGCACCCTTGAAAGAAGTGGGGAGAGGCTGGAATGTTCCAGGAACTCCTCTTTTGTGTTTAGGGTGTGGGATCAGGCTGGGAAGTCTAAGGTATTTCTTTCTATATTTTAGGGATCCCAAAAGGCAATTCCAGGAATGTGGGGAAGGTCTACTCGCGAAACCATCAGCTCCCTTAAAGAAATTGAACCGCAAACCTCCAATGGATATTGCAAGGAGACTTCTCTACTTGTAATAAGAATCTAGACCTTTATTATGAATTCTTTTCCTGAGATTATTATCATAGCTACATCACCGTGGTTTCAGAGGGCCTAATAGCCCCACATGTGGATGCATAAGTCTTTTTTTTTTTTTACTGAGGTGAGGCAAGAATATGTATACAAAAATTGACCAATGATTTATGGTTAGAAAACAGTAGAAAAATAGGTGGTAAATGGAATATACAATTTGGTAATCTGAATCACACACTACAGCTTTTTAAAGCTGTCTAATGGAGCATTGATTTCCACATGCCAGAACAAATCTCTGATGGAGTTTTCATTGGTGCACAGTACAGCAAAATGGAAAAGAACAAAATACAGTGAGGTTTTTTTTATATTATATATAATATACATAGTTAATTATACTTATTTATTCTAAGCATACATCCTCACTGTTATTATCATAAATACTCCTCCTTTCTAATAGTAGGTTGTGTTTGCTTTTTGATACTCTCATTTGGTGAAATGGAAAGTTAGCCACTCTGTGTTACTCCTTTACTTTTCAAATTTTACTCACTCCAGAAATCCAAGAGTCTGGAACCCTCCACAACAAAGTGGGGAAGCCCTGTCTTGTTTCCAGTCTACCTCAACATGATAGAGGCTTCCTTTCCTCCACGGCTATGAAGCCAATCATCTTGAGCATATCCAGGGTTCTTAAAGTACAGGCCTGACACAGCAAGGGTTCCCCCAGGTAATATAGGAGTACCTTTTCACTCCAACATCAAAGTATCAAGTTCAAACTTTTATTCTGAGGGCCATTTTATTATATGGTACTTAATTTTTTTAAAATATTGAATTGTGGAGTAGTGTTCAGAAGCCATTTGTCATCTGATGTGTTTGATTCTTTCCATATCCGTGTTGCCCTCCTTCATGTACAGATATGGAAAAGGCAAGAACAATCCAACCAGGATTGGAATTTTACTATGTTTGTACAACAGAGGGAGAGAGGATGAGAGTATTGAGAACATTTGGAAGGGAGAAATTATAATAATGGATCATGAAATCTAAGTTAGAAAGGAAGGGAAGTGATAGGAGAAATGACACAAAGGATTCTGAGTAAGCAAAGGGGTCAGTGGGTTGAATGCCATGAAGTGGGAAGTACCAGAATAATGGGAAGTTGTGGTTGGAGAGAAGGATACATGCATTTGAGACTTTGGAGTGAGTGGAAATGAAAGGTCACTGCAAAGAGAAACGAAGACACTGAGAAGCCAAGTTCCTAAGAATGGTGACAGGAGTGTAGAATGAAATAAAAATACGGAGGCCAGAATTTAATGAAAGAAAGAAAGTGGTTAGGAAGAGATCTGTAAATAATGGTCACAGGAAGAAGATGATGGTCTGTCTAGAGGACTGAGTCTCAAAGATGCAGGGTAGGAGAAAGGAGGGGAATCTTGGTCTAAAGATTGTAGAGGTGTAGAGGAGAACAATTACATCTCCTCCAGGTCCAGAAGGGCTGAGTGTGATAAGGAAACAAAAAACTCTCCAAAACAGCGAGTTTCTGAGTATCGAGATCCTCAGAGGACAGCCAGGTTTCAATCCAAGTGGTGAAGTGGACATTTATTGGAGAGTATGTGGATCTAGAGCTGTCTATCTCCCAAAAGAGAAGTCAAGACTTGAAAATGAGGGGAGTGGAGGGCTGAGCTAGAGTTGTTCAGGGATGAGAGTTGGAAGAATAGAGAATGAGAAGAACAGAACTGTGTGGTGTGATGGAATTGTTCCTAGGTACTGCGTTTTCCATAAACACAGCTACAGTGATGAATGTTATCAAGTATCTGCAACGTATGAGGTAGGCATTTTATATGCATTATCTCATTTAAACTTCACAACAAACTGTGAGGCAAGGTGATTCATTGTCCATTTTACAGAGGATGAGATTGAGATTCACAGAGAGACCATGTAACTTGCCCCAAAATATGCAGTTTTTAATGGCAGAGCTTAACCACTAGTTTATATTGCTCATCATTTGGTAACAGACGACTTTCTGAATGAGTTGATCATAATCTGAATTCTTATAAGTCAAGCCATAGTTGTAATTCATGAGAAGAATTCAACATTTCCAGGAATACTATTGTGAATTCTTTGTCAATGCAAAAATAACTGTCCCAAATGGACACCTCCTCAGTAATCTGTTTGGCCAATCCCAATTTTCTTGAAGCATGATTAATTTTTATTGAAGGGTGTAGTTACATAGTACTCTAGGCCAGAGATGATCAAAGCTTTTTACAGACAATAAGTTTTCTCTCTGATTTAGAAAAAAAAAAAAGGACCCAAAGGTCAGGGGCAAAAGCAAGAATTATACCAAGGCATTATGACACTACTCACTCTAAAAAATTGCAGTTTCTTACTCATTAGCAGAGTTTTATTTTTCATGGGATGTATTTCAAATGAGGATATGCTATAAGTAGAAAACAATACATACGGGTTCATTAGTCTTGCTCTTTTAAAGATAAATGCTGTATGTGGGATAAATGCTGTGAGCAAGAAATTATAAGCAGGTTCCCATATGCTAGATATCTATTTCCACAGCTCCTATCATCATGGTTTCTGGGCACTTTGACAGATAGATGAGGCTAATTCAGGCAACGCAGTACATTCAGAGAGTAGGTGAAAATCTTCTTTCTCTTTAGCTCCCTGCCTCAAAAAAAACAATAATTAATTGGATTATAAAAGAATAAAAGATTTTCTAGGATGGAAACCTAAGAGAAAAGCCATGCAGAAAGGGCAAGTTTTAATCTTTTGGTTAGAAGTAATAATGTTGACTGTATTACCCTTTGATCAAGGTGTTTGGGAATCTATCCTAAGTATATAATCCTCAGTGGGGAAAATGTAGATGCTAATTATCATAGCATTATATAGGGGAAAAATACAATAGCAAACTAGAAAGAAAAGTGTTCAGAAGTAGGAGATGATTTTAAATGACTTATATTTCTCAGAATATTATGCACTGTTAAAATTATATTTGTAAAAAACTATGGAATTCTTTGGAAAAATCCTTATAATGTTGAATGAAGAAAGTAGGCTACAATAGCATATTAATATGAAGAGTGTGATTACAACTGTAAAAAAGAAAAAATACAAAGCATAGAAAAAAGATTCAGCTTGGGTGTTGAGACAAGTACTAATTTTTTTATCCTTTTAACTTGTCTGTATTTTTCAAATTCCCATTAAGGAAAATGTCTTACTTTAAAATATAAATGATAATGTAATGAGTTGGAGGTTTAAGAGTTGAGAATTCTACCAATAATCACATTTTAAAAATCAGTCAGTATGGGTTGCCAATAAGTATAGCATTACTGGCTAACCCTGTAATATTTTTTAATTATCTTTTCATCAAATTTTTCTGATTTTTAAATACCTTAAACTACATTAAAATGTGGACAGTTTGGTGAATTTTGACAGTTGTACAGGGCTATGTAACCACATCACAATCAAGATATAGAATATGTCCATTATTCCAAAAAGTTTCCTTGTGGCTCTTCCCGGTCAAATCCTCCCACACTTCCAGAACAGGCAACTACTGATCTATTTTTTATCACTATAAATTATTCATTTATCCTGTTGTAGAATTTTTATGTATGTGGATCATACAGTTTGTACTCTTTTGTATCTGGCTCCCTCCGCTCAGCATAATGCTTTGAGATTAACCAATGTTGTTGCATATATCAGTACTGTGTTCCTTTCTATTACTGTGTATGCATATACCACATTGTATACATGTACCACATATTTTTATCCATTCACCTGTTGATGGTCATTGAGGTTGTTCCCATTCAAGGGCATTGTGGGTAAAGATGTTATGAACATTTGTGTTCAAATCTTTCTGTGGATATATGTTTTCATTTCTCTTAGCTAAAAAACACCTACCAGAGAAATTCCTGTGTTGTATGATAAGTGTGTGTTTAGGTTTATAAAAAAAACCTTCCAGCTGTGCATGGTGGTACGCCAGAATCGAGGTAGGAGGATTGCTGGAGCCCAGGAGTTTGAGACTGCAATGAGCCATGATCCCACATGTGAATGGTCACTGCACTCCAGCATGGGTGATATAATGAGACTCCATCTCTAACAACGACAAAAAAACCTTCCACGTAGTTTTCCAAAATGCTTTTAATCATAGAGCTTCTAGGAGAAAATCTTTCAACCTTAGAATAGGCAAAAAATTCTTAGAGGGGATACAAAAAGCACAAACCATAAAAGAAAATAATTATATATAGGACCTCATGAAAGTTAAAATTTTGTGTTCTTCTAAAGACAGCAATAAGGAAATAAAAAGACAAGCAGCAGACTGAAAGAAAATATTTACAATACATATATGTGAAAAAGGACTTGCATCTGAATATGTAAATAACTTTTATGACTCAATGATAAGAATTCAAACACCCAACAAAAACATGGGCAAAAGATTTGAACAGATATTTCTACAAAAAAGATAAACAGATGGCATAAAAAGCACATGAATAAATGCTCAATATCATTAGTCATCAGAGAAATGCAAATTAAAACCATGATGAAATGCCACTACACTTCTACTAACATGTCTAAAATTACAAAGATTGATAATACCAAATGTTAGTGAGTATGTGGAGCAACTGGAACTCACAGACATTGTGTTTTTTTAATGGGATGATTCATCTCACATTGGCATCTCAAACAAGTGGAGGGTTGCTTCTTTGAGTCAGGTTCTGAAATTAATTAATATTCATAGGTATTCCCTATCTCATTATGCCTTCAGACTTTGCTAATTTCCAAGGCTGAATTATTATATATAACATAGCTAAATATCAAATACTCTGTACATCAGGAATAAAACAATTATTATTGACCTGATAAGTTATTTTAGGACATCACCTCTAAAACACTACCAATTCTTACATTCAATACCTCATTTCAACTTTGTTCTATTTTAATTTTCATAAACCATTTTGGAAGCCATACTGTATCTCCTTCGTACCATGTAAATCTTGTAATGTTTTTGGCCAAAAGGAATAAAATTCAAACCAAAAACCATTAGCAATTCATGAGCTATCTTTCAGTTTATTCATCAATTCCAAAAGCTAACTTTCCCTTTGACTCAATTTATGGACTCAATTAGAATGTCAACTATGCTAGGTTGTAGGGTTTGAACTGTGAGATTGGGAAAGTTCAAATATGGCTTCATTTACTCTAGAATTTTAATTTCCTATAATCCTCTCACAATATGTAAGACAGCTCAATGGCCTCTTTGAAGTGAAAACAGAGGATTACTCCTAAATTTTAGTGATTATACTTCCCTACAAGTCGTATTTGCTCTATTTTTATGTTATTGTGATTTTCCAAACCTAAAATCAGGTATTTTAGATGCAACTGAGAAGAAAAAAAAATTTCAGATATGTTGTTTGTATGCCAGAATAATCAAATTTTGATGATTTATGGAGATAATTAAATGGACTATTTTAAATCCAATTCTTCCTGGGTCCTCAAAGCATATATCTGCTGGAGCTCAAGCCATACTGAATATTCTCATCACTTCATAGGAGAAATATGCTTTGACAATGTACTATTGAGATCTCCAAGTTTAGACATATCATATGTATTCTATGGTTTTCTAAATTTTCTGTGAATTCTACCCTTTATTAAGTAGTACCAATATTGATGGGCTCTGCTTCACTGTTCACTTATTCCTAAATTTCTTTAAAAGGTAGACAGAGACAGATTAAATCATATGGCAGAACTGTTCACGGTACAGCCTGTACCTTCTTGGAGAAACATATTTAATTAATTAAGGAAAAAATAATAGCGTTCTGCAGGAAAAGAAAAAAATGGCAAGATCAAAACTCCAGCTAAACTCTTTAAGCCATTATAAGTGACCTCTAAGCCACAAATAATGCTGAAGTTCTTGGGAAAACTTTGCTTAACTGGCACTCACAATGCATGTTAACTCAGAAGCACAACCCTGCCAAAAATGTAAACCAGTCACTGTATATAAATGTGAAAAGAAAATTAGCACATGAGCAAAAGGAAAAACACATCTTCGGTGTCAACCTTTCTGTGAACTTTTCTGCAGTTATTACAGTTGTGTTTGCTGGTTTTTGCAGAGGTGTGATGGACAGAGGGAAAGGTACACCTGGAGTGAATGGTGCAGCTGTTTATAGTTGCAGGCTGGAGCTATGGCAGGTAGGACTGTGTTCCTTGTTTGTAATTCCTGATTTACAGAGACCCTTAAAGTCACTGAAAAGGGCACAAATCTTGCAGAGATTCCCAACTCTGGCTGCACATTAGACTCACTACAGTGTTTCCAAAAAACTCCAATGTTTGATTCTTTCTGCAGGTCCACTAAATAAGAACCTCTGAGCATGGTGTCTGGGCATCAGTATTTCCCAATAACACCTGGTGTTCTGTCACACAGTTAGAGCTAAAATACCCTGTGTTAAAGCAAACATCAGCAGCTGTTTCCAATCTAGGATTCTATGCTAGAGAAAGTAGAGACAGGATTGAAGGGCCCAAAGCTATTTCCAATTTATCAAAAAATACGAGAGAACCATACATGAAACCTACAACATCCAGGTTTTTTGTTGGTTTGTGGGTTGTTTGGCTGTTTTGTTAGTCAGTTGGTCTATGATTATACTGGATCAATATTGTGTCATGAAAGACAGTTTCATTTTTTGATGAACATAAAATGAAGAAATGAATTATTATATAAGAAAAAAAATTTTAGTAGACAAATCTCTTTAACTCTGGACTCTATTTGGGCAAAACTAAAAAGAGGATCTCTTAGGGATAACCATGGCTTTTGCCTATATGACAACCATTCTCCTTCTTTGGGAAACAATACTTCAATTTTGTATTGGAGAAAGATTCTCCCCCAGTGTCTAGTTGAGCCTACCACCTGGTTTTAAGATAAGCATGTAACCCAGACCTGGATCATGACAATATCACAACCCCTCAACCAGGATTATTGGTTCAAGTCCATGAAGATGATCCTAGTCAGCCCATCAGAGTAATCAAAGGTCAGCCTGGGACTCCTGAGAGTAGCAAGAAGGAAACATGAGCCATCAAAACCACCGTGAGAGAAAAATCTATGTTAATAAGAAGGCAATGCAGACAAAAGCAGAGACTAGCAAAGAAGACAGATGAAACTGGTCTAGCGCTCACGGATTTGTCAGTTATGCAATAATATATTGAATAAATTTAATTTTGTTAAATTTGTTCATTCATTCAACAAATTTTGGGAGAGAAAATTTGAGTAGGGATTCTGTTACCAGAAGCCAAACAAGTTCTAATGAACATAAGATCCTGTGTTAGTGAAATTATCAGAACCATTAAGACATCTAGAGATGGTTTACTATTCTATGTTTATTAGTTTGTATGAGCAAACTAAAGCTTTAATTTTCCAGAACCAGAACCTCAAGGAAATTTCTAATCAACCACTCAATCCATCAACAAGTATTTAATGACCCTATCTGTGTCCCTCACTCTACTAGGAATGATAGGAAAGTAAAAATAAGTAGACAGTCTGGTCTCTGCCTCCAGTAAGCTTATAATCTAGTCAGAGAAACAAAGCAGGTATATTAAAAATTACTAGGGTGGGGGGTGGGGCAAAGCACATAAGCTCCAGTGGAAAGAAGTATTAACTGGCGTGCTTCAAGTGCTTTATGTGAGCCAATATATGAAATGTTGTAGAAGGAGCCTAAGATATAAATACTACAACCATTGGCCTCAAGGAACTTATAGTCAAGAACATAAAACACAAATACCAGAGATGATTAAGTGCATTACAAAGCAACATGCAGTAATATAATAAAAATGATACCTCAGTATTAAGGTTTTATTGAGTAGCATAGTAATTACTAAATTATTCTGAAAGTTCAACTTCTTCTATGGTTCCCAAGAGCCACCAACTTAAATGTTTACCCCTAAACATTGGATCTGTAGGACTGGGGATGTTCTCTCAACTGTACCACAGATTCTAAGACTTCTCTGTTGAAATATGTCATCCTCTAAAAAATGAAACAACTTTCCATCATTCTCCAATTCTCCATTATTCTCCAACTTTTCATCATTCTCCAATTCTTTGTCATCCTTTAAGTCTTCATCATTGTCTAACTCTCCACCCATTTTCCAAATTGTTTACAGCTCAGTTTCCCAAGTTATCCAAGTGTAGTGCAATCTAGTCTATGTACTGCATGCAGATAGAGAAGGAGGAAGTGGAAGGACGAGCACAGGACAATAGAACTGGATCCATGTTGGCACAAATCTCTGTTTGTTCTTCTTTTTCCTTTTGTTTTCTTTGTCCTTTAAACCTTCAAACCCAGACTTCTTCTTTATTCGCTGGATAAAGACTATCTTTTGTACTCCTGAAAGATTAGTTTGTTAATACGAATGACTCTCCAGCGTATGTGTGTCCATGCCTATGTGTACATGTATGTGTGTGCATGTATGTGCATGCATGCATATGCATTAAAGGTTAAGATTTCAGGGTTTGGAAGGGAGGGGTGCCGGGAAAGGTTGAGAATGAAATTTATCAAATATAGATCTTTGTTTACTTTATGTACTCTTATATCATTTCTTCAGGGGGTGGAAGAGATAGATTAGACTTGTGCTGCAAATATTCAAATACCAAGAACACAAAGAATATATTAATAATAGAATCAGCGGAAATTCAAGAATTAAAGATCCCCTAGTGTCTGTTCTGCTGCCTTACTTCCTTGATCTTCCCTTTGAATTCTTATTAACCCTTCTACTAATGCCTGGATAGGAGAACATGAGGCACTGAAATGGAAATCATATGGTTTGGCTACTTATAATTCATATTTTTAAATAAAAAGTTAATGTTTAATTGAGGGATGGAATAATGTTAAAATATTAGCCAACATGATTCCCACCCACACATCCTGAATGGTCTCTAACCATGTCTTTAGCTTAGTCTCTGCTTAGTCAGCTAGGCTGTCCCCATCTAATTGTTTCAAAGAAGGGATATGACAGCAGAAAACAGAGGAAAAAGTAATCACATCTTAGTTTGGAATTCAGAAGCCTAAACAATGAGGCAAAAAAGTAAAAAGGAGTCATAATATAGCAAAAGATTTAGGATAAAATATCACGAAGCACAAAGCTTTCCCTAGATCCCCGTGGCCAATCTAGAAAACAATGTTCGCTGGATGCTGATAGAAGTCAGAGCAAAGGAAATGCAATGCAAAGATAGACTTCAGTGTGTCCTCAAGGGAGGGGCACTGTCCATACTCCTAGGCCAGGTTCAAGGCAGGAGGCCAAAACCCTGAGAAGTTTGTGGAAGGTTGAACCAAAGGTGGCAAAATCTAAAGAAAAAAATGACTGCTGAGTGCATTTAGGCAGATAGAGTCCTGGACAATAGCAGAATTTCCCACTCTGTAGTGTGGCAGAGAAAAAGGAAAATGACTGACTTTGGCCAAGGGTGTCTCAAAGATAGCAGGAGAACCACTAGTCCTGAAGTGATCGTACATACTGGAAGAAGGCATACCTCCATGGTGACCCAGGTGGACTAACAGCTAAGATCCATACTGGACAAAGTTGCAGCCATTGTAAACAGAGATCATTGAGGATCAGATAAGGCAACGGATGTCTTCAAAGGTACCTGCATGGGCAAATGACATTGAGGACTGGATTTTGCCTTCCCCCACCTCTGCCCATGCAGAGTCACCCATAATGTAAGATCTTAACATTAAATAATTTATAAAGGCAGATGGAATATCTGTTAAGCTCTATAAAAAACTGACATATGTAAGCAATCAAAACCTATTATCCAGCTGAATAATAATGTTCAAGTGACTGTTTCTAATGCAAAAACTTCTCTTTCATATTGATGATCACAAATTTCTGTGAGTGATCTCTTTCTAAAATGAAGCTGATCAAAATTTTACAACTGACAAATATGATCAACAGTCACCACATAACCTTAGAGTAATAAAAGCTGAAACAGTCGCACTTCACCCTCTTAAAAACAGAGACATGACTGAAATATTTACAAGCCAACAGGCACCAAAGTCATCGCTTCAAACAATGCTCAATAATAGTGCCATTTTCCCCATCCCAGAGCAATGAGTGGGTGGCTTAAGACCAGAGCAGAGTAAACCTCTGAGCTTTTATGCTGGGAGTAAATTAAAAAGTATTTATAATGTCACTCATTTGATGTCCCCACACTTGTGTACCATTTACATCATATTGTACTGTGCTGCTTTAAAATGGCTTGTATATTTCCAGGATCTATGCTTTGTGCCAAAAGCTGTTTGAGGACAGGGATTGTGTGAAATTCAATGGATACCTTTTAATTTTATTAAACTTTTCTTTTGTATTTGATATTGTTGCCATTTACTCCTCATAAAGCTCTCTTAGTGCTTTGCTCCTTGTTATGAAACATTTGGTCATTTAATCATTCAATAAATAGTTACTGACCATTCCTTATGTGGGAGGTATGGCCTTAGGCCCTGGGAAAAACTTAGGTAAAGAAGAAAGACAAGGTTTTGACTCTCACTGAGTCTACATCACGGTGCAGAAAAAATGGGCAATTTTTTTTAACAAAGGAAATATATGAATTAAATTCAGATTGTGATGGGTGCTAGGAAGAAAATAAAATTGAACACTATAATAGGATAGTATGGAAAGGTTATTTTTATTTAGAGTTATCAGGAAAGGCTTCTCTGAAGAGGTGTCTTCTGAGTTGAGACTTAAAGGATTGTAATGAATCAGGCTTGCAATGATCTGGAAAGAAAGGTAATTGAAAATGCAAAGGCTCAGAGACAGGATCAATCATGGCTCATGTCAAGAAGACCAGTGTAGCGTAAGCTGGAAAGGCAGGGAGGGGCCAGCTCTTGTAGGGCCCTGCAGGGCGTGTTGCTACTCTCCTGACTCTCCTCCTTCTGACCATTCCATCTTCATCTCCTACATGAGCTCTTCCTGCTCTGCCTGGCTCTCAAATACAGGTGTTCTCCCAGTTTCAATCTTACCTCCATTCTTCCCCTCCTACGCTTTTCCCAGGTTATCAGCACCACCCACCGTTTTCCGAAAACTCCAGAATCATTATGTTCAGTTATATAGTGTATTATTTATGACTCTTAAGCCCCAGTGATGGACAGAGAACTGTATGGGTGTCAACATGTAAGAACTGTCTTTGTTACATATCTGTATGACCTACAGCCAGCTGAGTGGGGCTATCAGAGTCAATATATGTGGCAATGATATTTAGAATCAACATATAAGAGTTTCATATAGCAAGGTTAAGAATAATATCTCCCATAATGAAACCAGTCATGAAGAAAGAAATTTCCTAATATGGAACTGTCACGCATCTATGGCACTTCTCCCATGGCAGGGTACGTGCTTTCTCTCATCTCTTCTAACTCTCATGAAGGTCAAGCTTCCAGTGATGGAGAAAGTACCCATTCCTACAAAATGTATAATGGGCATCGATACTCATCCAGTCATTAAGGTAATGTGTCTTTGTACTCCTACCCCCAAAGAATTCAGAAGTTTAGATAGATGAATGGTTTTATATTGGAACATATCTGTAATGCTGAATAGTCCTATCATAACCACAAGTAGTTTGGAAAAGATGCTGCTGGTCGTTTCCACTTACTGCATGGAAGCTGGTAGAGTGCACACAACACTGTTCGCTGTAAGTCTTAGATTTTGACACCAGCCCTGAACTTTCCCCTGAGCTTTAGATTCATAAATCCAACTTCTTTCTGGGTCTATCCACTTTGATACAGCTAGGAAATGAAAACTCAACAAATCAAAAACTGTACTCATCACTCTTCTCCACAAACCTAACCCTACTCCTCCCATATACTGTTTTATTTTAATGCCAGGATTTTACTTTTAGTCAATCCCAATCAACCTCAGTTTTATACTTCTTAAATATTTCCCCAAATTTCTTTCTCTACATTTTCATGACCTCTGTTCAAGTTAGATCCCATCACCTGTCACTTCTAACTAGCTTCTTTACTTCCAGTTTTACCATCTCTGAATCCCATCTACATACTAATGTCAGACGGACTCACTGAAAACCACTCTCTGCACACACCATTCCCCTGTTGAAATCCTATTAATGATTCCTCATTTCCAACAAAATGTCCATACATCCTCCTATTGCATATAAGGCTCTCAGTGACTGGTCTCTACCCATTTTTCTAGCATCATTTCACCACAACTCTGTCTTACCCTTTATGTTAACAACAGATTCCTTGCATTTTTCCTTTACCTCATACTGTTCTTTATCTCCTTGGAACTATCTTTAATACCTCTATCATTATCCCTTTCATATAAACCATGTCTAATCCTTTAGGAAATTCTTCCAGCTCTACCGTTAGAATTTATCTAACTGCTTTACCCCATCTTCACTGCAATCCTTCTGTTCCAGAAATCATTACCTCTTACTAGATTATCGTGATAGCCTCCTAACTGGGCCTCCGATGCCACCCTTGGTCCCTGCAGTCCATTCTCTTCCAAGAAGTTAGAGTAATACTTTTCAAATGGCAGTCATATCATGTTTTCATCCAGTGTTTGCCCATTTTATTGAAGTATAATCTGAATTCTTTACAATGGTCCACAATCAGCCACCCTGAATTTTCAGATTTCATCTCCTCTTTCTCCCTTTTGCTCATTCTTGTCCAGCCACACTGGCCTCCCTACTCCTCCTTGAGCAAGCCAGGCAAGCCCTCACTCATGACTTTTTCACATGCTGTTCCATCTGCTTTAAAAGCTCTTCCCCTCCATATGCACATGGCTCACTCTCTAACTTCTTTCAGAGTCCTCATGAAAGAGTTCTTTTGTGACCCTCTCACATAAACTAGAACACAAACTCCCCTATCACTTTCTATGGCCCATGCTCTGCTTTATTTTTTCTTTATTACCTTTATTTCTCTCTTGCCAGCCCTTCTATATTAAGTAGGGTTTTTTTTTAATTATCTGTCTCCCTCACTGGCATATAAACTCTATGAGGACAGAGATTATTTTCTTAGTTATTTTCAGTCCTCTGCACCTACAGCAGTACCTAGCACAAAATAGTTGTTCAGTAAATATTCTTCAAATGAATGAGTGAATCTCCATGCCTGTACATAAGCTATTTTTTGTGTCTGACATATTGCACCTTTTCTCTTGTTTTGTTCAGATTAATTTTTCTCAGCATGGACATCATCCCCTACATAAGGCCTTTCCAGAAACTTCAGTTTGGGCTAATTGTTCCTTGTCTCTACACCGATAGCATTGAATGTGTCATCATCCAGCAATTATCTTTCTATTGAAGTGACATGGCTCTATGCCTGTCTCTTGCACTAGACTTCAGTATCCATCATAAAAGTAACCATGTCTTCATTTGACACATTCAATAAGCATACAGCAAGCATATAGTCATAGGCACTGGGAATACAACATTGAACAGACAGGCAAGACCCTCATATTCATGAAGCCTTGCAGTCAAATATCTTACCCTTGAATGTACTCCCAACACTTAACATTACTTGGCACACTAGAATGATTAATGAGTGTCTCTATTTGGACCTATTATCATATATCTTATTTTTGAAAAATGATCTCACCTTATATTACCTCTCTCTTTCAACAGGATAAAAGGCATAAAATTTGGAGATATTAACTTAGATTTTCATGTGTATGTTCTGCGGTTCTGCTCCCCCTCCCAAAAGTCAAAGGCGTTCATGCATTTTCCCCAGGAGAGGGAGGACCAAAAGAGTCTAAAGAGAATAAAGAAATAAAAGCTTCTGGTTTGCTTATTTTGAAATCAACTTTATAGATGTACAATTGACATATGCTAAACTGTACCCATTTTAAGTATACATTTCAATGAGTTTTGGCTAATTTATTAGTTCATGCAACCACCATCACAATGAAGACACAGAATATTTCCATCACCCCAGAAAGTTCCCTTACCTTTTTCCTAGCCAACCCCGTTAACACTCCCAGCCCCAGGCATCCAATAGTCTGCTTTCTGTTCATTTAAACTAGATTTGTTTTTTCTAGTTTTATATAAATGGAATCATTCACTATATATTCTTTTGGGCCTGTCTACTTTTGCATAGCCCAATGTTTTTGAGATGCATCTATACTATTGCTTGTTTCAGTATTTCTTTCCTTTTTATTGCTGAGTTGTACTCCATTATATAGATATAACACAATTTTTTAAATCCATTCATCGCTTGATGAAATTCAGGTTATTTTAATTGGAGTAATTATGAATAAAGCTGCCTAAACAGTTCTATACCTGTCTTTGGTAGATAACTATTTTTATTTCTCTTGGATGAATCATTAGACGTGAAAACGGTGGGTTACATAGTAAATGTGTGGTTAAGAAACTGCCAAACTGTTTTCCAAAGGGACTGAACCATTTTGAATTTCAGTTGCTTTGCATTTTTGCCAGCACTTGACACCATCATTTTTTAAAATTTATGTCCATCTATTTCTTATAGATTTCAGGGCAAGCTAGTGTCTTGATAACTAGGCAGAGTTTCGGGAATATACAAGCCCTGCAGAATATCAAGAACTAATCTGCAAACGTGTTCACATAAGCAGCTTGATGAAGCCTGTGCAGCCAAGCATGGGACAAAGAAGGTAGCCAAGACTTTCTGGGAGCTGAGAGCAAAATCAAAAGGATTTTAGGATTCAAAAAGATAAGGATGCAGAAGATAAGAATGCAAACAGAGATCATGGTCGGGCCACAAGCTGTAGTGAACACCAGCACCAAAACATGGGGAGGTAACGATCTGATTTATAACTCAGAGGAAGTCAAGGATAACTGAATACTGGAGAGAACCGAAAGCCTCCTCCAGACTGGTGCCATGTCCTCACAAAACTTAGATGTTATCCTAAGGAGCAGGGGAAGGGTAAAAAGATATTTTCCTTAGCTTAACTGACAGAGCTTAAATTCTAAGTCCACAAAGTTTATATTCTAAAGTGGCTGAATTTACTCAGGAGTAGCAATATTAAGCTATTGCCCAATAAGTAGCTTATGGGTAAAGAGAAATTAAGATTGTTTACTAAAAAAAAAAAAAACTTCATTTTTGCATACCTGTATTTTCTGTGTGAAAATTCACCCACATTATAGAATATATCTACTTATTTGCATTGTTTCTATTAAGCTGTCCACTTTTGAGTTCCATGTGTATTTTGGTAATGGTGGTGGTATAAATTAGAAAAATGTATAATAAAATAATTTGTTTCAATTAAGGCTTTAAAAACAACTTAACTCTAGTTTTCTGGTTTAGAAAGTATCCCTCCGCAATGGAAATGTTAAGAGATATTATAAAAGTAATAAACATAAGCCTGATGTTTATATAATTATAGTTGAAAAATATAAATCTATAAAGACTTTAAGACTTTATTTGTCAAGTATTTTCATGGATATACCTAAAATGAGAGATCTTAGTGTGTGATGCTTACCTTTGCAAAACAACAATTTTCTCCAAAATATTAGTATCAATCACTTATTATTATATAACCTGTTTGCCAAGCTTAGAAATCTTACTGCTTGGAGTTGGGTCTTTGTGGCCATTCCTTAAGAAACCTCCCAATTTAGGTCTATAAGATTCCTTGTTATATCATATTAATTAGCATCCAGTTTACCTTTTTACTTTCTAACCCCTCCCCAACTCCTTTTGGAAAAGGCCAATTCAATACCTTCCATAAACTTATGTAAATTTTTATCAAATATAAAACTATTTTTATAGTTTTAATATTTTTTCTTGTTGGCTCAGGGAAGATATATAATAATTGCCCATTCATTCACTTATTTTTAAAAATCCTTTAAGAAATGATGATTGAGTGACTATTATGTCCTTGACCAGGATCATGCTCTGTAAAGGAATCCATCATCTACTTAAATGCCATCCAGCCAGCTCTCTGCTAAGTCTAATAATCTTGATTCATATTTCCCAAACTTTCAGTCATCTTCATGTTTCTCTTTTATTACCTTCTTTCTTGTTCTGAAGATCTGCTTCCAACAAACTGAACTGACTCCAATAAACATCTGACCTAGTGCAGATTAAACCAACAAACAATAAAATATCTTGGTATGGAGACAAAAAAGGTATAAATTTTTCTAATTATAAAACTAATAAATTTTAGTGCCCCAAAATACTTTAAATAATAAACTTTCAAGAAAGAAAATAATACAAAATAATAGAAATCACCTCTAATCCCAACATGCAGAGATAATCCTCTTTATAATTTGTTGTATTTCCCTCCTATGCAAATTCTAAACAGTTCCAATAGACAATTTATGCATTTTCTTGCCTTTTCCATTGTCAATAATTTAAATTATTTTTAAATATAGTAATATTCTGTTTTATAATGACATCACAATTTAATCATTCCCTTGATGCAAATATATTTTTTGCAATTAAATGAAATTGCAAAGGATTCACATACTATCCAAGTAAAGCCTTAATCATTTTTGTAATTGTTGAATAGGGCCTGTTATTTCTGATTGGTATGTACAGTGTTAAATTTATTCTTGGAGAATATAATACTCTGTGTTTTTTTACTTCCATTTGTGTTTATCAAGGTCATTTCAAATTTATTTCTACCAAAGGTGTGAATTTAGCAATGAAACTTTAAATGACTATATTACAAATAAGAGACACTTGAACAGAAAATACATAGAAGGACATATCTGCTATAAACAAAACAAACAAAAAAAATACTCTTTTAAAAATAAAGAATGGTAGGATAATACTAAAAATGAGCAGGAAGCTTATGTAGGTTAGAGTTCGAATTGGCCAATGAGGGTAACAACATGGCCTATTTAGGGCAGTTCATTTCACAATAAATTATATATTTTACATCATGCATGATAATTTAAAAAAATAGAGCTTTTATTACTCAGAGCTGGTGCAAGAAGATCAACTTTTTCAAATGTAAACATTTACTTTATAATTTTAATCATAGCGACTATTCTCACCACTTAATATTTCTTGAGCCCCCCCATGTCACCCCAGCAGACATGGCAATGTACCAATTTGCTTCATATTTGCTGTAAATGGCAATTAACAAGTCAAGAGAATTTTTATTTTAAAGAAAATTGTTAATCCATTGCTAATAGGTAAAAGAATGTCTTCTGGAAAGCAATTAATGGGCAAGTGGTTATGAGACAAGCATAAAAACATAGTCATCAAGGAAGGAACACCAACTGGAATGTTGAAAAATATATAAATCTGGGTAATGTTACTTGGAAGCAAATCTCATCCATTATTCCCAGAACATGCACCTGGTAAAATTGTACTTCCCTGCCTCTTTGAAATGAGATGTGGTCATGTGACTTGCATGGGCCCATGAAACCTAAGAGTGTGTGTCACTTCTAGATGACAACTTGAAGAACCATTGCACAATTTGCCATGACTCCTCTTTCTTTCCACTGTGATTGTATATGCACATTTTGACATACAGCCTCTGTCTACCTAGGTTTCTGAGTGACTATAGTGATCAGAGTATCACTGCTAATTTGTTTTGAACATGTGGCATGCATAAGAAATAAACTTTTATTGTTTGAAGCCACTGAGATTTGGGGGTTGTTTCTTACTGTCGCATAACCCTAACTTATCATATCTGGTACCCCTACAAAAAAAATCTCCAGTAAAAAAAAAAATAAAATATTTATTATTTTTCCAGTAACTTCAGTTGAAAAGGATGAAGTAGAATTGTGGTAGGAAGTGGGGTCTTGTGACCCTGGTCATTTCTTCAAAATCAATGAACAGTTGATATTTGAAATTCTCTTTTAACAGACATTAGAAGTATGCTTAACTTTCCCTTATTCTATGAGGTAAAATCTCCTTCCTAATTAATTTTATTTTTTCCCTTTTTCATATCATGCACTCCACAAACATTTATTTGTTACTAATATAAGCAGGTGATCTGGAGAATTCAAAGATGACATGAACTTTATACTTGAGGACTTTATCACCTAAGGATAAGGATAAATATTTTTCATACATTCTTGCATAAAATAGGAAGTGAAGTTCGCCTCCCCGATAATCCCATACTTTGGAAATAATTATTAACTCTGCTATATAGCTTTCAGGATTTTAATGCACATATAAGTATCTTTTTCTTTTATATAATTGGAAATGTACCCTATGTGGTTTTCTGGAACCTGATATTTTCTCCCACTTCTAGAGCATCTTTCCATATGAATATACATAGATCAACTTTATTATTTTTAATAGCTATCTTGTATTACATTTAGAAATATCTCATGTGATTATAAAGTGGATAGTCTTATTATTTATACAATTGTTTTACTACAAAAGTATGTATATTTATTCAAACCGAACATAAGAATGTTAAAGGAAAATAAACCATCCCAGGTAGGTCCTAATTCGAAGTTGCCTAACAAAAAAAAAAAATGGCTTATTTATTTATTTGTTAGTTGACTTGTTTTGTTTAACTGAAACGTCTATGGCTCTAGCTCTGGATGTATCAGCTCTGCTGCTTCTTCATTGCCTGGTTTCCCTTCATAGCGTTCAGATGCTGCAGCAGTTCCAGCATACATCCTCCAGACTCACATCCAAAAGAAAAGTCTCCTATCATCCCAGGGGTTCACATTGGTGTCCCAAGATTCACTCAGATTTGACCAACTTTCAACTTATAACATCGCTGACCAGTCACCGTGGCTGGTAGAATTGGGTGGGCGCTTTGATCAAGCTTGAGTCTCAGGCTCCACCTCTGGAGCTGCGGTGATAAAGCTGCAGTCCCCAACCCTCAGGCCGCAGACCACACGGTCCATGGCCTGTTGGGAACTGGGCCGCACAGCAGAAGGTGAGCACAGGCAAGAGTGCGAAGCTCCATCTGTATTTACAGCCGCTCCCCATCACTCGCATCACCACATAAGCTCCGCCTCCTGTCAGATCAGCGGTGGCATTAGATTCTCATAGGAGCGTGAACCCTCTTGTTAACTGCACATGCGAGGGATCTAGGGATCCCTCCTTATGAGAATCCAATGCCTGATGTGGTGATGCTAGCGCTGGGGAGCAGCTGCAAATACAGATCATCATTAGCAGAGAGGTTTGCACAATAAATGTAATCCGCTTGAATCATCCCCAAACCATTCCCCCGGCCCCTGACCCCATCTGTCGAAAAATTGTTTTCCATGAAACCAGTCCCTGGTGCCAAAAAGGTTGGGAATTGCCGTGATAAGGTACCTCCTTCAAAGTGTGTTACATGATTGAGAGAGAAGGGTTTTTATAAAAAGAAGGAAGAATAAGTGTTCATGGCCAAAAAATAATTAACATTCACTACAGCCCCCATCTAACTCCCTGAATTCTTCTTAGTCCTCCCACAGGCTATCACTTGTTAAGAATATCTCTTGTATCTCTCATGTGTGCTTTCACAAATTTTCTATGCATTTACAAGACATACATAAACAGGATCACATTATAGATTTCTTTTGCTATTTGATTTTTTATTAATACTCCATTCTATATTTTACATAGCAGCCCACAAAAATCTGTCTCATGCTTTTCAAAGGCTACATAATATTGCATTGTAAGTATGTACTATAATTCATTCAGTTAGTCCCTTCTTTATGGACATTTGGGGGTTCTGGGGGGTGTTATAATGACAAATAATGTTTCATTTAACATATTTTACATAAATATGGATGCATTTGTTCAAGTTTATCTCCAGATTAAAATCCTAGACATAAAATTACTGGGTCAAAGAGGATGTGCATTTAAAACGTTAATGTTATATGTTCAAAAATACATAAAATACAATTGGAAGTTGAACCTCTTTGTACTCCCATCCACAGTATAGGAGAATGTATGGAGTCACATTATACCTTTACAGTTTTGTTCAAGTGATAACTGAAAAGCAATATTTCATTTTTATTTTATTTTACATGTCATATATGTTTATTAGCCAATGAATGCCATTATCTGTGAATTGCCTGTTTCTATGCTCATTTTTCTTCTGGGTACAAAATGTATCTTATTGAAGTCTTAGTATATTAAGAAAATTAGCACCTAATCTACTACATTAACACATTTTTTTAGACTTTTGACTGCTTTTTATGGCATTTTTGTCATATCAAACTTTTTTAAAGCTTTAAGCATTTAAATTTGTCAATCTCTTTCTTTTGTAGTTTCTGGATTTGTTCTGTTACTTAGAAATCATTTTAAATTTATACAAAAGTCATTCATGTTTTTTATTTCTTTAATGGCCACTTTTTTGTGTGAGTCATTGATTCATCTGAAATTATTGTTAGTCTTGGAATGTGGTTGTCATTAATCATTTGTTTCTCTCTACTTCCAGGTACTTGGTAGACAGTATGCACACACCTGGTGGTGGACGGGGAGCTGGTGACTATTAATAGTTCTGGGCAACCATTTGTGAGAAGTGGCATAGGTCACTACAGGGTGGACTATTAATTGGCAGTGGAGGACTTCCCGATTCCCTCTGATGCAGCATCAGGCCATGTTTGAGATGGTATTGTTCCATCAGCCTGCGTCTTTGAGTTACATAATCAATAGAGGTCTCCTGAGAAACATGAGTGAAAAGTAAATTTTCGTGTTATTGAGCCATTAATACTTGGTTGCTTGTTAACTGCGGCATAACAAACTCTATCACTTTTTTTCTTTTGGGCACAGTTTTGTAGCAGAGAGTGTAAATACTTCTCATATTACCTCCCTGGTAGGACTTGTTTCCACTTGACCCGACTTCCAACTTCTAGCACCAGCAGTTCTTTGTCGAGGATGTCCTCTCGCATCTGAAACTCACTCTGCCACCTGTTCAACAGGTTGGAAGTTTCTGGAATTAATGCTCCTAGGAACAACTCTCCAGCAATATTAGAGGAATGTTGGCATAAATTCTGTAGCTCCCATACCCCTTGGGTGGGATAACTCTAAGGTGGAATAGCTTATATGGCTTCCAGAGCTTCCCCAGCAGAACTATGCTTCAGTTGTTTCCTGGAACTGGAAGTTGGCTTGATAACACACTCTTTGAGAGTAACCTTCCCTTTCTTGTTTCACTTGCACATTCTCCTACCTCTACCTTCTAATAAACTACTTGATCTTAAAAGCTTATCTCAGTGTTTGCTTCCAGAGTAACCCAAAGTAAGCCAAATTTAAGCAGCAAAAATCTGGGGACAAGAAATGTCAGGGAGAAAAAGAATTATGAGAATAGATTTAGAGGTAGAAAAACAAAGCATTTGAAGAATAGCAAGTAATTTGGTTCATCTAGATTAAACTATTCACAAAGGGAATTAATATGGGACATAGCTGAAAAAATAGATTGGTAAGATCATAAAGGATCTTGAATAATAAACTTAAGTGTTTGGGCATTTAATTATGTGGACTCTTAGCCTATTATGATGTTGCACCTTCCCTCCGTCCTGTCATATTTTCTCCCATATTCTTTTTATCTCCTCTGTTATGGATCAAAAAGAAAAGGTCCTGTCTGCATTAAACACAGAAAAGCAAAGAGAAACAGTAGGCAATTTTCTTGATCAGTCAATCACTTGATAATATTCAACTAATATACAAGAGTCAGACTATAGCAGCTCTGTATTTCTAACCTTCAAGCTGTATTATCTCGCCTT
Organism: Lemur catta; assembly: GCF_020740605.2. Taxonomy (NCBI): domain Eukaryota; kingdom Metazoa; phylum Chordata; class Mammalia; order Primates; family Lemuridae; genus Lemur; species Lemur catta. The sequence continues at coordinate 161,078,075 of NC_059128.1, forward strand.
TCAGTTGGAAAAGTATAAAAGGCATTATTCCTTAACAGAGTCACTAATAAAACTTCATACTCCAAAAAAAGAGAAAAAGATCTGACTTAAGAACTTGAGAAACACAGGGCTATTATAAACCCTTTAGGATAAGCAAGTACAAACTCAAGAAGAGAAAAAAAAAACCCTAAGAATTCCTTAGTTTGATGCATCAAAAAGCTAAAATCATCTCTCTCTGGAGATTATAGGCCTCAAAAAGGCAGCATACAGTAATCATAGAGCATTGGATACAACTCAAAAGACAAAGGATTCTAGTTTCTGTATGATCTTAACCAAATCACTTCTTTTCTTTGGGACTTGGTTTTTACATCTCTAAAATAATAGAGTAAGACTAAAAGAATACCTAGAAATTTTTCTCCCTCAAAAATGCTAGGCTTCCAAATAATTGTATTTTGTATATACTTTATTGACAAGCAGAGAAAACACATAAAAGCATTCCTATACCTTTAGCTGGTTCTGCAATTCCAAATTGTAGTGGCAGCTGTGTATATACGGCCTCTACTCTCTTAAATAACCTTTGTCCTCTCTGTTTGCCTTCCTATCCTTTAGACTCCTAGAAAAATGGTGTGCAAATATTTTCCCTAACCACCGTGTTTGAAGATTATGCTGTCCTTGTCCTCAATAAAATAGAAGCTAATGTTTTTAGTTGCTAATGATTGGGTCTTGGGGTTTAATAAGCCCTCTAAGTCTATTGGGAAAGAACAAGAGGATAATAGCTTTGAGAAGAGAGAGAACACCTCTACAGATCCTCCAAAAAGTGGAGTTGGGGTGCTATATAAGCCAAGAGTTACCAGATGAAGCTCCAGGAGTTTAGAACTTGCCAAGAACTTGCCTGAGAATCCCTTGTCTAAAAAGAGATGTGTAATAAGATCTAACTAATCTGCATTATTTGGGTGCCCAACAGTCCCATGGGAAGAGAAGGGGGTTTCTTGGGCAACCATTACCAGTATTCAGGGATCTCTCCATTGGTTCAACTTATCAACACAGTGACAAGAACTAAACTTAGTCAACCTCTGGCACTTAAGGATTTGAGCATCTGATAAAAGAGGCCCTTGACCACTCTTTGCCATAAGACTTTGCTCAGTATTTGTCTGATTACAACTGTGGTAACCCCATTCTCACAACAGCCCAGGATATCCACACTCCAAAAGAAATATGGAGGAGGGAAAATGGCATCTGCCATTGGAGGTTAATGTGAATTTAGACCTGGAAGGTTTCAAGTCTCAAAAAATAGAGTTGATTTTGAAAAATGTAAAAAGCCAGTCAATTATCCCATGCTTATTCACGTTTCTATTTATATTTAACCATTTTTGTTGTTGTTTCTAAATCTATTTGAAATTCTCTTCTAACAAAGATCTCCCAATTTTAAACTGAATGGTTAGATTTTAATAAAAGGTATATTTATGTAAATTAAGAACAGCTAGTATGCTCATGCCAGAAAAGCACTGATACAATCTAGAGATGATGCAGTAATTCTTGATGTGATATTAATTGAATTAAACATTTTAACATTTTTATTGGTGAGAAAAACCAAGAAATTTTTTCTAATGAAAGAGAATATGGTGGTATCCAAAGAATTGCATATTTATTTACATACAGTTAATTCAAAGTCTATTTAATGTCTCCCATGAGAAGAGCATTTCAAGAATGTAGAGGTCTGGGTTGTGAAATTGATACCTTTCTACCAGGAATTAATCAGCATCCTCAGAGTTGAACAGGTGTCAGATGAGAAAGTTCAGGCTTTACTGACCTGAGGCAGCAGGAAACCAACAAATTAAAATTCCTATGATCTATTCCCAGACTACAAATCAAAAATTGAAGCACTATTTCAAATTATGGTTTTTAGTTTTTTATCATTAGCCAATATTACTCTGTATTAGAGAAAAGGAGGCCTGAGAAACTCAGAGAATAAAATTCATTTTTGCAATTTACATGAGATTACAGCTATGGAAGGAATTTTTCCACTACTGGCAAAATTAGGGGAAAAAATCTTTGGTTTTTTTGTTTGTTTGGTTGGTTTTGGTTTTTGCAGATTTTGCAAAAACAATAACTTTAAATCAGCCTTCCCGATCTACCACAGGCTCTGGGTAATTATCCCCAATAGGTTCCTTTATTGAGTCAGTTTCTATTTTTTTCTTCCAAAGTAGTTTCTTTTTGACATTTTTATGCAGTCTTTCTGTTTGCTAAAATAATAGAAGTCTTCTATTACAAAAACATCAACTATTGTCAGGGATTTTGTTTCTCCAAGGCTCAGCTCTCAAGCCTTCTGATATAGTGGCTAATGTGGCAAACTGAACTGTGAATTTCATGCACATCCTTCTTTTTCGTTACCAGATTAATGAAACTGAAATTGAGACTGAGACTGACCTACTGCTCTATTTAATTGTCAAACACCCATGCTGCGTACCCGAGGTCTCTTTGTGAATTCCTAGAAGAATCCTGGAAAATTCTTTTATTTTTCATTCTGATCTTAAAGAATCCAGTGTACGCCAGAAAGAAAAACTAAATAAGGAGAATTTCTGCTTCCTGCTGAGATGGAGAAACAGGAACCAATTTACTCTTCCACCTGAAACAACAAAAAATTAGACAAAATATTTGAAGTAATGGTTTTTAAGACACTGGACCACCAGGCAATGAATGATACTGATCCCTGGAATATGAGAAACAAGTGAGCAGATTCTATTATTTCTCTACCTAACTACCTTAAGGAAATTTCCAGGCTGCAGCCCAGGGAGGGGGAATCCAGGTGGAGAGTAGAAGACTCCATGAGTTGAGAAAATAGAGTCTGTTGAGACCAAAGCAGCTAGGGTTCACAGAACAGAGTGCCAAAGAGCAAAGAGCTGCACACAGAGAGAACTAATCTCTGCAGAATGTCCCTCTTGAGTATGCAGCTGAGTACAGGTCACTGCATTCGTGTGAGAAACTACTTCGGACCAGAGAAAGAACCACCCCAAACAGTGCCCAGTTAACACTCAGTGGGGAGAATAGTGCCTGTACTCATCAGGCAGACTGAAAAATCTGAAGCCCCCCCAGGGTATTGAATACAGTGTTCAGAAGTGACTTTCCTCAACAGGAGGAAATAATTAGTCCATGACTAACACTAATCTGGTCTGCCTAGCAATTCTTAAAAGCAAGACCAGAAGGGATCAAATCGTTTCCAAGTAACTTAACTGAGTCCCGGAACAAAGCTCAAGAATATTTATAGGAACACAAAAATATTCAGCATCCAACAAGGTATAATTTACAATGTCTGGCATCCAATCAAAAATTTCCAGACACACAAAGAAACAGGAAAATATGATCCATAATGAGGAGATAAATCAATCAATTGAATCTGATTAAGAACTAACCACAGATGTTAGAGTTAGCAGAGAAGGATATTAAAATGGTTATTATAACTATATCCCATATGTTCAAAAAGTTAAGCAAAAACATGAGAGGTATAAAAATGATCCAAATCAAACTTGTAGTGATTAAAACTAAAATGTGTAAGATGAAAAATACACTTTCTAGGACTAATATCAGGTTAGACATTGAGGAAGGAAAGATTAGTGAACTTGAAGGCAGAGCAATAGATACAATCCAAAATGAAAAATACAGAAAACATAGCTTTAAAAAATTGGACAGAGTATTAGTGAGGTATTGGACCACTCGAGCAGCCTAATACATGAGTAATTGAAGTGATGATGGAGGGGAATATTTGAAGAAATTATAGATGAAAATTTTCCAAACTTGCTAAAAATTATGAACCCATATGTACAAAAAATTCAATAAATCCTAAGGAAAGAAACATATAGAAGGCAATACTAAGACAGAATAATCAAAGCTATCAAAAACAGTGATAAATATAAAACCTTACAAGCAGTAGGAGAAATAAATATGTACTGAGAAACAAAGATCGCAGTAGATTTATGTTATAAACAATACAACAACAAAAAACAGTAGGGCAACATCTTTAAAGTATTGAAAAAAATCGGTCATTCTAGAATTCTATACCCAGTGAAAAAAGTCTTTCAAAAATGAAAGCAAAACAAAGACTATTGCAGACACACAAAAGCTGAAAGAATTATCACTCTCTTTGATAAAACCCATAAAATTGATAAATCTCTAGCCAGAGAACCGGGAAAAAGAGAGAAGATGCGAATTGTCAATAATAGGAATGGGAGAAGTGATTTCACTGCATTTTAGAAATATTTAAAAGATATTAAGGGAAAAAAATATACAACCTTATACCAATAAACTCTACAATTTAAATAGAATGGACAAATTTCTTAAAAGGTACAAACTACCAAAGCTTACTCAAGAATAACATGAATAGCTCTCCATCTATTAAAGAAATTGAATTAAGAGTTATAAAACTTCACATAAAAATAATGCATAAGTCCAGATAGCTTCACTGGATACTTCTACCAAAGATTTAAGGAATATATAATACCAATTATATGCAAACAATTACAGATGATTTAAAAGGGGGAAATATTCTCTACTTCATTTGATGAAGCCAGAATTACCCTGATATCAAAAATACATGAAGATATTACAAGAATAGAAAACTGTACACCCACATCCTTCATGATCCGAGATGGAAAAGTTGTTGCTAAAATTTGAGCCAACAAAATCCAACACTGGGCAATAAGATAAGACATCATGACCAAGTGTGCAAGTTTGGTTTAACAATAGAAAGTTAATCAATGTGCTTCATTATATAACATTAACAAAGAAACAAACAAAAGAAATATAGAAAACCTATATGGCCATCTCAATAGATGCAGAAGAAAGCATTTGACAAATTTCAACATCCATTCTATATTTAAAAAAAAAAACTCAGACAACTAGGAATAGAAAGGAAATTTCTCAACTTGATAAAAGGTTTCTACAAAAATACAGGTAAAAAACTTTAAATATAGCTTTAAGATCACGAACAAAGCAGGATGTCCACTCTCACCACTTCTCTTTCATATTTTGTTGGAATTTCTAGTCAATGCAATAAAGAGAGAAAAAACAATAAAAGGCGTCTAGATTGAAAACGAAGGAATAAAACTGTCTTTATTCACAAATGATATAATGGTTCATGTAGAAAATCCACTGGAATCTATTCTAAAAGCCACTAGAACTGTTTGAGGTAATGTTCCAGGATAAAAGATCAATACATAAAACATATTGTGTTTATCAGAAATTAAAATTTTAGAGAAAAATGCCATTAAAGATAACTTCAAAAATATAAAATAATTTGGGATGAATCTGACAAAAGATGTGAAATATCTGTGCACCAAAAACTACAAAACATTACTGAGAGAAATTAAAGAAGACTTAAATAAATGGTGAGATATACTGGTTGAGTATCCTTTATCCAAAATGCTTAGGACCAGAAGTGTTTCAGATTTCTAATTGCTTCAGATTTCAGGATATTTGTATATGTGTAATGAGATATCTTAGCAATGGAACCTATGTCTAAACACAAAATTTATGTTCCCTATATACTTTATACAAATAGCCTAAAGGTAATTTTATATGATATTTTTCTTTTCTTTCTTTCTTTGTTTACTTATTTTTGAGACAGGGTCTCGCTCTGTTGCCTGGGCTAGAGTAGAGTGGTGTCATCATAGCTCATTGCAACCTCAAACTCCTGGGCTTGTGCAAGCCTCCTGCATAGCTAGGTCTACAGATTTGTGCCACAACACCCAGCTAACGTTTTTAAATTTTTTGTAGAGAGAGAGTCTCACTATGTTGCTCAGGCTGGTCTCCAACTCCTGGCCTCAAGTGATCCTCCTGCTTCAGCCTCCCAAAGTGGTAGGATTATCAGCATGAGGCATCATGCCTAGCCAATTTTCTACAATATTTTAAATAATTTTGTACATGAAACAAAGTTTTTGTACATTGAACCAGCAGAAAGCAAAGATGTCAGGTGTGGAATTCTCCACTTGTGGAGTCATGTCAGAGCTCAAAAAGCTTCACATTTAAGAGCATTTTGGATTTTGGATTTTCAGATTAAGAATGCTCAACCTGTACTGTGAGAAGACTCAATAATGCTAAGAAATCTATTCTCCCTAAACCAATCCATACATTTAAACCAATCCCAATTAAAATTTTAGCAGACTTTTTTGTAGAAATTAACTAGTTCTAAAATTGATATAAAAATTCAAAGGACCTAGAATAGCCAAAGGAACTTTGAAAAAAAAATGAACATATTTAGAGAACTAACATTTATTATGAGGCTGCAATAATCAAGACAGTTTGGTAGTGGTGTAAAGATAGACAAATAGACGAATGGAACAGAAGACAGTCCAGAAATAGATCCACACATACACAGACAAATGATTTTGACAAAGTTTCAAAGGCAATTCAGTAGAGAAAGATTAGTCTTTTCAACAAATGGTGCTGGAATAATTGGATATATATATATATGCAAGAAAAAAAATAAACTTTGATCCATATCTTGCACCATAAAATTAACTCAACATGATTCATAGACCTAAATGTGAAACTTAAACCTATAAAACTTCTAGGAGAAAACTTTTGCAACTTTGATTAGGTAAAGATTTCTTTAGACATGATGAGGTAAAGATTTCTTAGACATGATGACAAAATCACAATCTATAAAAGAAAATATTGATACATTGGGCATCATCGAAATTTAAAAACTTCTGCTTTTTGAAATACACTGTTAGCAGAATGCAAAGACAAGATACAGACCAGGAGAAAATATTTTCAAACCACATATCTGATTAAAGATTTTATATATATATATATATATATATATATATATACATACATATATATATATATACATATAAACTCAATAATAGACAACAGGCAAAAGATTTGAACAGACACTTCACCAAACAAGACATATAGATGGCAAATAAGCACATGAAAAGATTCTCAATTGCATTAAATTAAAAATCACAATGAGGTGGCATTACAGACCTATTAGAATGGCTAAAATTTAAAAAAAATTGACCATATCTGTTTTTAGCAAAGATTTGGAGCAACTGGAACTCTGATAGGTGCTGATAGGAATGTAAAATGGTTCAATGGCTTTGGAAAACCATTTGTCAGTTTTTTAAAAAGCAAAACATATAGGTACATACAATTCAGACAATCCACTTTCAGGTATTTCTCCAAGAAAATTAAAGTATACATCAATACAAAGACCTATACATAAATGCTCACAGTAAATTTATCTGTACTAGCCAAAACTATAAATAGCACACATGCTTAGCATAGCAAAATGGAAAAACAGCCATACAACAACACAGTGGAATACTACTCAGCAATGAAAAAGAATGACCCATTGATAAGCAACAACATGGATGAGCCTCAAAATAATCATTCTGTGTGAAAGAAGCCATACCCTTCCCCCAAAAAAATGCATACTGCTAGATTCCATTCATCTAAGTTTCTGGAAAACACAAACTAGCCTTATGTGACAAAAACACAGATCAGTGGTTGACCAGGGATGGGATAGGACCCCAAGGAGAGGCAGAAGAAAGGGATACAAAGGAGCATGAGGAAACTTCTAGGAGTAATGGAAATCTTCATTATCCTGATTATGTTGACATTTCATGAGTATAAACATATGTCAAAACTTATCAAATTGTATACTTTAAACATGCACTGTTTGTTTCATGTGAATTATTCCTCAACAATGCTGGTAAAAATATTTTAAATATGAAATGAGTAAATTTGAATCTTCCCTTTATTAATACATAAGGATAAAGACTTGAGGTGATGTCTATGGTGAACCCACAAATAATCATCAGGCAGTAATAGGATTTATTTAGAAGTTGAACTAATTCCTCTTTACCAAAAGCTTTAATAGGCCATGGGCAGAGGTGTCTGGGACTTGAATGTTAGTTTTAGAGGTCTTCTTTAAGAAAAGAAATACATTAGAAATACGATATCAGGTACAAAAGTGATTATTAATATAGAATAAGAAACCCATAAAAATCTTTCAAATGTTAAAAGACTGAAAAAACCCACAAGTAGTACAGAATTCCTAAAAATAAAATAATATTTTAACTAACCACTTAACACATTTCTTTTTTTACAGCTTTACTAAAGCATAACTGATATAAAATAACTGCATATTCTTAATGTATACAATTTGATATGTTTGGGAATATACATATGCCCATGATACCATCACCATAATCAGGGTAAAAAACACATCCATCATCTCCAAAGGTTTCCTTGTGTCCCTTTGCTTTTCTGTGTGTGATAATAACACTTAATGTAAGATCTACCCTTTTAACAAATTTTTAAGTACACAATACCATAATATTAACTATAGGTACTATGTTATATAGCAAATCTCTAAAACTTATCCATCTTGTGTAACTATAACTTTATGTTCATTGCACAACTTAAAAGTAGAAAATAGAATGGAGGTGTGTCCAGGGAATGGGGGAGGGGCAAATGGGAAGTTGTTACACTTCTCAATGCTTTTTTTGTGTGGACTGTTTGTTGACCTCTTCATAGGACAATGGTTTCATAACATTGTCTATAAGAAAATAAAAAGATAATTCAGCTTTTCTCTATATATACATAAAGCATCAATAATTCTATATGTAGTATTATTTATTATATTCCTGACAGGAGCAAACTTTCTGTTTCACTTCATATTGACCAGAGCCGAATCATCAGCTGGCAGCTTTGATAAAAAATGGAAGAATTTCCATAGACCAGCTTCTGTCTCTACATTTCAACTGAGATTTCTCCTTTCTACATATACCATGTCTGTCCGGAAAGTATTCAGCCATTGTTAATATTATGAGAATGGTTTGCCCAACATGGATGTTGCCTGGCAGCCAAGGAGAGTGGACTGGGGTGTGATGTGTGCATGTGTGAACAGTGATGACAACTTCACTGCACTAGTCAGTGGGGCGCTAGATGCCACTGAGTGAGCATGTGTACTGTGTGGCCATCCCATTCAAAGTGACCAAGCGAGTAGAGCAACGAATCTGCATGAAATTTTGCGTTAAGCTAAAACATTCCTCCGTGGAAACTATTCGGATGATTCAGAAAACTTTCAGAAATGATGCAATGAGTGCAGTGCAAATAAAAGTGTAGCACAAACGCTTCAAAGGTGGTTGAGAATCTATTGAAAGTGATCCATATTCTGGAAGGCCTGCAACAAGTAGAACACATGAGAATGTTGAACGTGTACCATGTAGTTTAAGTTAAAAGACGCTGGGAGAACTATGGGAGGTCCCAAGGTGGGTACTTTGAAGGAGACTGAGGCATCGTTGTCCTATGTACAATGTTTCTTGTATCTTGTATCTTCTTCAATAAATGTCTCTATTTTTCATATTACATGGCTGGATACTTTCCGGACAGACCTTGTATATTTCTAGTGCTGGACACCTTAGTATCCATTCATACCCTGATAAAATCTCTGACTAAGTAGGTTCTTGTCACAATGCCAGCTGAGTTGGCACAATGGACAGAATATGTCTTCTTAGAAGGCAATCCTACACTGAGATGCCTAGCAATACCCCAACTAAATATGGAAGTATACATAACCCATATAAATACTTTAATTGCATCCCTTAGCAATTCAATGGCATCCTAATGGAATTTTCCCTTAGCCAGATTCCAAAAATGTCCGTGGTCATCCTGATGCTACCCAACCCAAGCAGAAACATAATGGGGCAGGGAGGATTAGAATGGAGGAGAAAGACAGTAGTCCTGACCAATTACAGTTAAAATATCTAGCTTTTGAAAATTGTGAAAAACCATATAACTATATGAACACATTGCTAGGGTCTCTCTCATAGCCTTGGAAGGGCCTCTAACAAAGCTCCTCGTTCCATAGTGAAATGACTTCTGAAATGAGTCATTATTATCTCTTCCTACACCTTTCTATTTTCTCTGCACTGTTTGCTTTCTCCTTTACAGCCATTCTCCAGTTTTTTCCATTTCTTAGTTTTCTCAGAATATAGTGATAGAGATTTGGATTTATATGTGATCCACATGACACCTTGAGAATTATAACTACATATTCTTATCATACATAGGAGAAGGGACTGATGATAATGAGCAATTATCACAATAAATGGAAATGCATTTTGCTTGAGATATATTTATATATTTTAATCTATTGCCTCAGATGAGAAACTAATGTGTACATATATATTTTTAATTAAGCATATGTAAATAATTTTAAAACTTTGCTTCTCAGACAAACTAAGACCCTGGTTTTTCTTATTCCCACTGGAATTAAAACTTCAATTAACTAGAATTATCAGCGAAAGGCATAATTAAATTAATTCTTTTCTGTCTAACTTAAAATCATTAACCAAAACATTCTTTGTTTTTATTCTGTATTGTTCAGAATCTTTGTAAATTTTAAGTGGAAAACTTTTCTCACTTAGCAAGAATAGCCTGGATGTAATTTAATTTGATTAATTAGGTTGCTGAATTGTTTCAGAAGTGTGATTCTAGAAGTCAATTCTCATCACACCAGAGATTTGGAAGATACAAGAGTTTTCAATGAAGGTACATTTGCTGGGAAACACCTGTGTCACTTATAACTCTTTATGTTGAAAGAGTCACAAATCCCATAAAGCAATTCAAACTACAAATGGTAGTTTGAGCAAATATGTTTATATTGGGTCCAGAAGCAGCTCTTACTTAGGGTAAGGCTTGATGGAGGAGTTCAAAGGTGGTTGCCATGAACCTGAATTCCCTCTGTCTTCTGCCCTGGTAGCTTCAAACTAAGGCTCTGCACAGTGGTTACCACAGCAGAACCATGCTGTCTCCTGTAGGTAGGAAAATACTGCTACCATTTCAGAACTCACATTCTTATACAACACAGTTAAAGAAGGGAGCTTCTCATTCCTAGGGGACCAGCAAACATCTCCTTCTATCTCGTTGGCTTTGATTGAGCTCCCTACCTACCCATCTTTGAACCAGGCAATATGACAGGGGAAATGGGGGAGAGGAATATAATAATACAGTGGTTGACTAAGGTAATCTGGGCTAGTTCCTAAGGCAGGTGGGGGGGTCAATTCCACACAAACTAAATAGCTGTGGTAGGGTGTGCTGTAGGAGACAGGTAGTGAAGACTAAATTCCCCACAAGAAAATAATAGTAACACAAAACCAACAAAAGTCCACCACAGCATCCACTAAATGATTAGGCTTTAGAGTCAGACAGTCCAGAGCTCTTAGGTCATTTTGTGCTGTTATAACAAAATACCAAAGACAGAGTAATTTATAAAGAAAAATAATTTGGCCAGGCATGATAGCTCATGCCTGTAATCCTAGCACCTTGGGAGGTCAAAGCAAGAGCATCGCTTAAGGCCAAGAGTTGGAGACCAGCCTGAGCAACATAGCAAGACCCTGTCTCCACAAAAAATAGAAAAATTAGTCAGACACAGTGACGTGGACCTCTAGTCCCAGCTATTCAGGAGGCTGAGGCAGGAGGATCCTTGAGCCCAGGGGTTTGAGGCTGCAATGAGCTATGATAATGCCACTGCATTCTAACCTAGCAACACAACGAGACCCTGTCTCAAAAAAGAAAAAAAGGAAAGAAAGAAAGAAAGAAAGAAAGAAAGAAAGAAGGAAGGAAGGAAGGAAGGAAGGAAGGAAGGAAGGAAGGAAGGAAGGAAAGAAAGAAAGAAAGAAAGAAAGAAAGAAAGAAAGAAAGAAAGAAAGAAAGAAAGAAAGAAAGAAAGAAAGAAAGAAAGAAAGAAAGAAAAGAAAGAAAGAGAACTTATTTCTCATATTTCTAGAGTCTAACTTCAAGATCGCGAGGCTGGCATCTGGTGAGGCCCTTCTTGCAGCACCATGGCATGGTAGAAGGCAGAAGGGCAGGAGAGAATGAGAGAGAAAGAGGGCCAAACTTGCCCTTTTATAACAAACCCACTCCTATGATAATGGCATTAATCCAGTCATGAGGGCAGCACCCTCATGGCCTAATCTGCCTCTTTAAGATTCTATCCCTGGCCCTGTGTGGTGGCACATGACTTTAGTCCCAACTACCCTGGGAAGCTGAGACTGCAGGATTGCTTGAGCCCAGGAGTTTGAGGTTGCAATGAGCTATGATGACCCCACTGCACTCTAGCCAGAGCAAGACCTTGTCTCAAAAAAAAAAAAAAAGAAGAAGAAGAAGGGCAGGGGTCCTACCCCTTATTAGTGTTACAATGGCAATTAAATTTCAGCACAAATTTGGGAGGAGATATTCAAACCATAGCACAACCTGATTCCATCATCCAGTATTTATAGGACTTCAGGCAAGTTGACTCCTTTAAGTCAGCTTTCTCTTCTGTAAAATGGTGATAATAATACAACATCCCAAGATTGTTATGAAGGCTACCTAAGGTAATATACATATGATGTACTTTATAAATATATACAACTATTATGTACCCATGATAATTAAAAATAAAAAAAAAATTTAATCCTCTTACAAGCTTCAACTGAAAGGTATATTAGAATGGAAATATTCCTGGAATCCCAAATTCAATCTGGATTTCATTTTTCCAGAGAAACAGTAATCTGAATGATGATCATGTTCCTACAATAGCTCAGAAGTATCAATTTAGTTCACATTGTATCTGAAAAATAGTACCTTCACAGATAAATTTGGTGTGATTGCAATGATATTCTACCCAAAATCATAATTTCATCCATGTCAGAGTTTCTATGGGGAAAACACATTCGTAAGTAACTTCTAAATAATTTTTTAGTACACACCCCCAAATAATGAGATGGTTTAGTCTGGCTGCAGTACATATCATCCACATACATCATTAAGAGAGTCTGTGTGTGTGTGTGTGTATGTGTGTGTGTGTGTGTGTGTGTATGTAAGTGTATTTAAATTTAAGAGCTAAATGGAGTTATCCTACACAGAAAATCCTCAGAGGCAGGGGCTGTGGGTAGACAGAGTACACCAAGACATTAGATTATTCAAAGATATATACCACTTCACAAGGTAAACTTTCAAAAATCCTTTCCCTCTGCTATCCAGTCATTGGCTCTATGTCACATTGTAGCATCAATAAATGTTATTTCTCTTTATTTCTCCATAAAATGCTCTTTTACATATACATAATGGCATTTGAGATCTTTATCTTTGGGGGAGAAGGAACAAAGTGAAAAGAGAGCTCCCATTAAGAAGCAAACTACCAGACCAGACCAGTACATATTTCTTCCCTGGCACAAACAATTAACATGATAGTTTCTGGAAGGCCATCAGGTTCCCAAGCACCCTCAGCTACAATGAAGTTTACTGTTTTTTGTTTTTTGTCTTTTTTTTTTTTTTAATTCACAGCTCTCCCTCTGTGGAAGGTTGCAGGTGTAAAGCAGCTGTGTTCAAGGTAACATCTCATACATTTGCACAGCGTGGCAGACTGGGCTCACATATTTTCTTTTCTTCTGTTTTCTTTTCTTTCCTTTCTCTTTTTTTCTTTCTAATTTGTTATAGCATTTCACTCTAGTGCTCAACAGCCCTTTTAGCCATAGAACAATTCTTTCAATCCAACCTAAAATCCTCGTGTTATAATAGCAAGGAGTTTTCTTTTTTATTCTGCTACGTAGAGATTCGAGCACAGCTGGTCAATCTATTCTGTGTTAAAACCTTTCATGAACTTGCAGATCATTATTAAATTTCCTCTCAGTCTCTTCTCCAGGCCATAGAATAATTTCCACTGATTTGCTAGAGCATTTTTTAGTTATAAACTATTTTATCATCTGTTTTTCCTGTTCACCCTATTGCGAGTTCTCCTACCCCTTCCTGAACTGAACCCCCTCACTTTGGTTAGAAGGCTGACCATTAAGGAATGTAATAAGGCAGAAACGTAACTGTGGACATGGTCTTCGAATAGACCAGCATTGGAGACTTGGCTCTGTGGTTGACCTTTTTTGAAAGCTCTTACAATTACTGAACACTTTAGTTTCTCAGTACGTAAAATAGAGGTAATTCACAGGAACATTGTGACAACTAATTGGCATAGGACACACACATAAAAAAGTTTTCCAGGCACTAGCAAAGGCTCAATAAATGTTTTTGATAATGTGGCAGACACTGCACTGCCCCACCCAGATCCCCTTGAATTCCTTTGCTGTTTCCCTGCATGCCCTCCTGGATCCACGACTCTCACATCCAAAGGGCCGCGGATTTGTCTCTTCTTTAGGGGATTACCCTAGGGCTGCTAGAGCAGAAGTACCTGGGAGTTTACAAGGCCCTGGGGTGTCCTTAGCAGTGGCTGATGATTAGAGGGTACAAAAGCCTGGGTTCCTCCCAGTTGCCTTGTGGCAGACAACTCAATTCACCCTCTAGAATTCCCTTGTAGAATCAGGCGAAGCTTCCTGCTATGGGACTTGGCCTGAAATCACACACTTTGCTTGACCTCTCTTTTCCTGCCCTGATGCCCCCACTTCCTTGCTGATTTCTTCTGGAAGCACATCCTTAAATCACTTGTACACAAATTCTCCTCTCAAGATCTGCTTCTGGGTAATTATTAAGACAATTACCAATATAATTATCATTCTTGCTTCCTCATAGCGCAAGTTGTTCAAATGCCTCAGTTTAAGAAAGATAATATTGATTTTTTTCTTGTTCATTTTCCTGAGTTCTATATAGATTCTAGTTATCAGCCCTTTATCACATGTGTAGCATGCGAATATGTTCTCCCATTCTGTAGGTTGTCTGTTTAAGCTCATGATATTCACTCCTAATGGGTGTGGTATATGCTGTCTCAGGGATGGGTAGGCTTGTAGCTCTGACTTGGGCAGGGCAAAAGCAATAAATATAACCTAAACATTTGTATTCCCGTAATATTCTGAAATTTAAAAGATAAAAATTTTAAAAATTTAAAAAATTTTTTAAAGCAAGGTAATGTTGATTTTTGCTCAGGTGGTCAAATATTCTGAAAAAAATTTTCAACAGGGCAACTTCTTTAACTCATCACACCACAGACAAACTGTAGAGCACAGTTGATTATTTGGTGAATTACCAGAAGTAAAGGAAGCTTTAAGCAAGAGGCATGGGCATTTATAAGATAATTTACTCTTTAGAAATTGCTTTGCTTTTCCCTACCTATTTCTGTACTACTGAGCCTGCATGGATTAAATATTTCCTAGCCCATGGACTGGATTCCGCTCTGCATTAAGAAAATGTGGTTTCAATATAACTGATCTCCTTTCCTCCCTTGCAAGTCAGGTGGGACTAGAGAAGGGATCTTGAGTAGTTGAAACAAGGCCTCTTACCTGAGTCACCCTGGAAAAGGAGACATGAGAATCAAACACCTGAGAGACAAGTGCAAACACATGGTGGAGTTGAAATGCGAAGAAAAGAGTTTGAGGTCTTACAGAGCCAGGTTAAGGGCAAGAACAATGAAGAACATTCAAGAAGCATGTGGGGATGCTGTGCCAGGCAGTCTCTTGGGTCATTCATTGCATATGTGTTATGGGAGTATATCAGCCTGGCTTAAAAGTCCATACACAGAGATTTTAAAGCTAAAGACCACCCTGGATGGGAGTTTATTGAATCTCAATGTCAAGCCCACCACTGCTGAGGGGTCATTAAAGCACTTAAAATAAATTAAATTTTTCCTCTGATGGGCTCTTATCTTTGTTTCTACTCTCTCCACTGCACCCCACTCCTGGATTGGTCAGGAATTAGTTAGTAAATCTGCTGTCACTAACAATGAAGGGAAAGTCAAATACCCAACATAAATCCTTGAGTTTAATGTTCCCTTCTGCCCTGAGGGGTAACATCACACCTCTCCTATGTGAGCTTTGTGACAGCCTTCTCTTAAGAGGCTGAATTTCAGTCAGTTAAGACACTGCCAAAAATGCAATCCCAAATTTGTAGAGCCGTACCATCATTACTTTTCATATGTATTTGCCTTTCATGGGTTTTATGGGGAGAAGGTCTACATTTTTCCGCCTTTAAAATTAATCTGATCACTCCCTTTCCTCTTTCTCCCCTTTTACCAATTCTAGTTCAAATCAGATGGAGTTTGGGCTTTCCAAAAATTAAAGGGATATACTTTTGTTTTAGCCAAGATTACCTTCTACTCAGTAGCATAATTAGACTTCCTACCTAATTCACCCACACATCCGCAATCCCATCCATTTTTTTTGAATTGGGTTTTGACATTTAAATTGATAACTACAGAGACAATTTTTAACCACTTATATTAGGCCAGTTTTGTTTTTTTCCAAAAGATGATAAATCAGTTATTTTCTTTTCTCTAGTTCTTGCTCTTGCCAAGGCCATGGCATAATAAATACATTGCGAAAGCAGAGCACACACACACACACACACACACACACACAATTTTTTACAAGGTCTCTTTTCCCTGTTGTCATGGTTTCCAGTGAAGATTATTACCTATGGTAATATTATTCATGTGATGTTCTATCGTTTGTTTGCTTATTTGTTTGTTTTAAATATCACATCAGTTCAATACTTTAGTGTATAGGATGGTAGTGGTAAGAAATTTAGAACTCTCTTCTCAATATCTACTTCCCTCACTCCAAATAAAGTGCTTACATCTGAACACATTTCCTTACTTAATCCATAGAGGTTGATGAGTTGTCTTGAATTACTTCAAACCATGTGCTCAGCAGAAATAAATTCTTCCGAAGGTCACTAATTAACTCTACATTGTTAAATGCAATGGCTAAACCCCATTCAATGAGTCTAATCTTATTTGACCTTCCAGCAACATGTGACACAATTGATCACTCTATCTCCCTTGAAACATGTTTTTTCCTTGTCTTCTAGGACATCATACTCTTTTTGGCCATGTCTTCTCATCTTCATTGGCTGGTTTCTCCTCATCTCCCTGAACCCCAAGGTTTAGTCTATAGACCCCTTCTCTCGAGGTGATCTAAGTGATCTCATCCAGTCTCATGGCTTTAATTACCATCTATATGCTAATGATACTCAAGTTTCTACCCCAACTGGGCCTCTCTCCTCAACTACAGCTTCATATATACAAGTGCTTACCTGATACAGCCACTTGAATGCCTAATGGATATCTTACTCTTAACATGTCCAAAATCAGGATCTTTACACATACATGCCACGAAAATACCTCCTTCCTCAATCTTCCCCATATCAATTAATCAAATCTCCATTCTACCAATTACTCAGATCAATATCTTGGTGGTATCTATAACTCTACTTTTATTCTAACAACTATAATCAAATCCTATTGTCTCCACCTTCAAAATATGTCCAGAACTTGACCGCTTACCACCACCCTGGGCCAGTCCTGTCTTAATAATTTCAGTAACCTTCTAACTGATCTTCTTCTAGCTGCCTTTGTACTCCTTCCATCTATTCTCAGTCAACATAACATCTAGAGTGATCCTATTAAAACATAGATCTGGGCTGGGTGCGATGGCTCATGCCTATAATCCCAGCACTTTGGGAGTCCGAGGGAGGAGGATCACTCAAGGCCAGGAATTTGAAACCAGCCTGGGCAACATACCGAGACTCCATCTTTACAAAAAATTTTAAAAATTAGCTGGGAATGGTGGCCTGTATTCCTAGCTACTTGAGAGGCTAAGGCAGAAGGATCATTCAAGCCAAGGAGTTCAAAGCTACAGTGAGCTATGATCATGCCATTGTACTCCAGCCTAGGTGATAGGCTGTCTCAAAAAACAAAACAAACAAAAAAAACCACATAGCTCTGATCATGTCAGTATTCTGCACAAAACTTTCCAATGGCTTTCCAAGGGACTCAGAGCAAAAGCCAATGTCCTTTTAATGACTTACAAGGTCCTACATGGCCTGGTTTTCATTACCTCTGTGACATCATCTCTTATAATTCTCCCCCTCATTTACTCCACTCTATTAATCCCAGCCTCTTTGGTTTTCTCCACAAAAATGTCAAGCATGTCCCAGCCCCATGGCCTTTGCACTTGCTATTCTCTCTGCCAGGATTGCTAATCCACCAGATATCAGCATGGCTACTTCCCCCACTTTCTTTAGGTCTTTAATCAAAATCACCTTATCAGTGAAGCCACCCTTGGCTACCCAGTCTAAAATTTTCCCTTCTGCCTACTTTATTGACTATTAGCCCTTAGCACTATCTTACTTCACTTACTTTGTTTGCATATTTTGTTTATTATCCCTCTCACCTCACTAGAATGTAAGATCCAGGAAAGCAGAAGTTTTTTGTTCTGTTTTTTTTTTTTTTTTTCCTGTTCTATTCATTACTGAATCCCCAGCTCCTAGTACCTGAAGTATGGTAGATGCTCAATAAATATTTGTTAAATGAATAATGCTCAATAAATACAGAAATAGTTTTACCTAATCATCTCATTTACCTCAAACAAAAAGAAGGTAGGCAGGATAAGATTTGCTCTGGAAATGGATACAAGAGAGGCCACAGGAGGACTATGCCTGATCATTAATTAAGCCACATGAGCTATCAGACTGGCCCCTGTAGGCTTCCAACCTTAATATTGCTGCTGTATGCATCAGTCCTTGGATGCATGTGGTTGGGAAGAAATGGATTTCACCAAATCATCAGGCCTATTAGGCTTCTAAGAGCTGATTTTGTGCTAAATTATCTGCTGAGGCTTTACCAAGCCCTCAACATTCTTGCATGCAGTAGGCTTAGCAAATTTACTAATCGGTAGTGATGATTTGGTTAGAACCTATACTGTTGTCCCCTTCCTTGAGGTGCATGTAAACGTGAAATTTCTTGGCCTTCATATATTGAAAAGCATTATTGAGTTTTGTTTAAAAATGGGTTTTTCATAAACTCATGACAAGATTGATCCCATAGGTTGGAGATTCAAATCTCTCTGCCTGATCCCTCTACCTTTTCTACCCTTTGTTTTTCTGATTTTTACAATTCTCCTCCTTTTTTTTTTTTTTTTTTGCCCTCTCTTTTGTTGTTGTTATTATTATTTTTTAACTTGGAGGTACATCACAGGGATCCTACATAGTTCACCTGAGAGCTACAGGATATTAGTCAAGGAGTGAAGAAGTACCTGCAATTTTATTACTCAGTAGAGACCAATTTAGACAACTTTTCAGAATTGTGGCAAGTCTTCCAGTTTTGTTTGTTTGTTTGTTTGGTTGGTTGGCTGGTTACCTGTTTTTTCTGCTTCTCTGATTTCATCATACCTAAGACCAGGGGAGAACTTCCCTTCCCATATTGTATTACCTACAGGCATGAAGATACCTACAGGCACTTGTGTGTATTTTCTGTTCATTTGGGGATTTGGAATATTACTATTAGGGTGTGGAAGATTTGTTTCATACAGGGAGTTATGTAGCATCTTCAGGGGATCTGAGACCTAGAAAACAGCAGTCCTATTCAAGGAAGACCATGTTACCAGGGAGCCCAGTTATCAATCAATGTACCACAAAAATTAAACTGTCTCTTATAACAGCAGTTGAAGCACTGTGGGCAATGAATTCTTAGGGGGTGGCAAAACAGATGAAATCCAGTCATCACATTTTACAACAGATCTGCTGCTTGATAAAGTACAACTGGAGAGCAGACTGTTAGCAATAAGGCCATTTCTAAGAATAAAATGAGTTTGTAAAAGATCTGTTTGAATTATTAACTCCAAAAAGTGGCTGGAGAAGAAAATGGTTGCTGGTATCACTGGCTTTTCTCCTCACATGTATGATTAGAACAAAGGGAGGCACAGGAGAGCAGGGGAAAGAAGTGAAAGCAAATTTCCCTCCGACATAAGGAGGCACATTTTCACGCAGCGCCTCATCGATACATGGAGAGGCCACCTACCAGGTAAAGAAAAACACTGCGGCCATTGTGAGCGCAAGCAGATGCCGGAGCAGGGGAAAACGACACTCATTTTTACCAAATATTGTCTCTTTTTTTGCTTGCAAAAGCATTCCTTTAATACCAAGTGGACGCATCTAGCTTTCACTCTGCATCCTGTGGATTTCCACTCCCCACTCCCAGACACCCCAATCCAGATTCAATTTAAAATTCGAGCCATGTTGGAGGTCACAGGGAAGCAGCCAAGGTGACCATTAATATCTTCTTCTTGTTCTGAAGTTATAAATGGAAAATGAATCAATACAGAAAGACAATGTTAGTGTTTGCCAATTCAATATTTTTCACCACATTAATGATGAGATTTGAAATCTCTCATCCGAAGCGAAGCAGAGAAACATGTTAAACAGGTCACCGTAGTCAATGCTCTCCTTGGATTTTGTAAGCATGTTTTCTCTGTGTCGTAAGGAGACAAACAGATGCATTTTGACTTCAGAAAATAAGATGCTTAGTATGGAACTTAGTCTTGTGAAGGAAAACACAGCCATGCTACCACTGCTACTGAAGATTCTGGGATATTGTTTATCCCTTTTCTCTATAGAAAGCTGCTCTCAGTGTTACAGCAAGTGTTACAGCAAGTGTTACAGCAGGTGGCCCCCAGGACAAACCAAGCGGCACACGGAGAGTCTGACAATCAAAGTTTATTTGCCAGCGGGCTCCGAGGGGTCTCACCACCAAATTCTGAGCCCTGTCTACCTGATTTTTCACACTTTTATTAAGTTGGGATGGTCCCAGGGGTGGAGTCTCAGGTGGCTGCTGTGCTGAGTAATACATGGGGGTTTTCCTTATCATTGGGATCCTTCCAAGTCTTCCTGTTCAAATCCTTTCTGTAGAAAATCCCAAAGTCTTCTCTAAAAAATGTACAGCCTGACCTTTCAGAACATGTGGATCCCACTGATCATAAATACTCTCAATAATGTCAATGCTTCCTGTTTATTCCATTGTTAAAAATGCATTCCTTTCTTATATAATGCAGTTGAATAACATTTAGGACTGCTAAGGATGAAATTGCCCTTGTATTTTAAAAAAGGAATAGGAGTAGAGTTTACATCTCAAGTGTTGCAGATCTGGTCAGGAAATTTCAAGAAAGACATAGAAAAAGACCCAACATAAGAAAAAAGGAAAAGGCACTTAATGTAAAAATCTGAAAAGTGAGAGGCATATGATCAAAGGCTGAAAAATCACCCTGGATAAATAGACTGGTTTGCCAAATTCTGGAGTAACAAAACTAGAGTACTTGAAAGAAGTAGTTTTAGGTTAAATTATTGCTATTATTTGTCCTTGTTGTTGTTTTTCAAGGGAATTTTTTTATAGCAGGGTACACATAGATTTTAAAAGCCAATGTTTTCTATGAAGTTAAATGTATGATCCAAAGAAGATTTGGGTTTATTTTATTTGTATTTATTTACTATGTGCCAGCCAGTTTCCTAAGCACTTTTTAAAAATTAACTCATTAATCCCCATAAAAGTTCAGTAAGGTAGATATTCTTCTTATCTTCATTTCTAAGATAGAAGCTGAGGCTCAGCAAGGTTAAGTAACCTGGTTGACATCACACAGATGGTAGGTGGTAGAGTCTAGTCCTAAGGTCTGTAATCTTAACCACTCCATTACCTGTCATTCAATTACGCATTTAATAAATGTTTAG
This sequence comes from Lemur catta, assembly GCF_020740605.2. NCBI lineage: Eukaryota > Metazoa > Chordata > Mammalia > Primates > Lemuridae > Lemur > Lemur catta. The sequence continues at coordinate 161,099,543 of NC_059128.1, forward strand.
TGAGTACCTACTGACTGCAAGGGCCGTGCTATGGTAAATTAAATATTTCCTTTCTTGCAAATGTCTACAGATTTAGAAAAGAGATGAGAAATGGCCACAAATGCCTGCAGCCTAAGGAAGTGTGTGTCAAGCTACCCAACAGAGATCCCTGGAATGTATGAAGCAACTCCACAATCCCTACAGGTAGTACAAAGGAATGGGGAAGTGGGAGAAACAGAGGAGGGACCAACAATATGATGAGGATAATTATGAAGTGAGCCTATGATAATTCCCATTTAAATCTTGAGAAAAAGAAAGTTCTTCATGGGAGAAAAGTGAGTTCTTACAAAGGTGTAGGGTTTTGCCAGTTTCAACGTGCTGTCGTCTCAGGAAGGTCAGGTTTGTTGGAGCAAAACGTGACTCTTTCTTTTTCCCCCTGTGGACAGCAACAAAATTACCAAATATTTCTACATTTTAAAAATACAATTCATAAACCTTAAATGTATACAAAAATATGTGCAATAAAATCACAATTCATGTACTATACACACATGAGGATAGCGAAAATTAATAAAAAAATAGATTGTCAATGCCAAGTGTTGCCAAGAATATGGAGAAAATGGAACTTTCATAGGTTGTAGGTTGAAATGTAAGATGGTAAACCTCTCTGGAAAAAGTTTGAGAAGTTTTTTAAAAACTAGATAAACTAGATATGCCCTTTGACCCAGCAATTTTACTCATAGGTATTTTCCCAAGAGCAATAAAAACACAGGCCCACAAAAAGACTTGTACAAGAATGTTCATAGTACTGAAATGTGGAATAATCTAGATATCCATCAACAGGAAAATGGCTAAACAATCCATACTATATTCATATGATGATGATAAGGAAAACCCCCAACTATTACTCACCACAGCAGCCACCTGAGACCCCCACCCTTCACGGAAGACCCGCATCAGCATAATACTAACCTATTACCTGGCCCATCAACTGATCTATTACCTGGCGCATCAGCATGAGGCTAAACTTATTACCTGGTGCATCAACTAACCTATTACCTGGTGGGCATTAGCCACCTGAGACCCCACCGTTTGGATCACCCCAATTTAATAAAAGTGGGAAAATCAGGTAGACGGGGCTCAGAATTTGGTGGCGAGACCCCTCTGAGCCCGCTGGCGAATAAACTTTGATTGTCCGACTCTCCGTGTGCCACCCAGTTTGTCCTGGGGACCACCTGCTGTAACAATGAAATACAACTCAGCAATAAAAAGATACAAACTATTAAAACATACAACATGGATGAATTGCATAGACATTATGCTAAGTCAAAGTAGCCAGGCTCAAAAATTGTATGATTCCATTCATATGCAGTTCTAGACTGTGGAATGGAATCAGAACAGTGGTTGGCTCTAGGAGGTGCAATGCCAGGACTTCCTGGGAAGAAGCATTAGGGAATTTCCAGTTCTGCAGCTTGACGGGAGTTTGAGTGACACAGATACACATATTTGTCAAAACTCACTGAATGGCAACTAAAGATTTTTACATTCCACGACACATTGCTTACCCCAAAAGCAAGAAGAAAGTGAAAAATACTGAAATCTAGTTAAAGATATGCATGATATAGTATTTAGGAATAAAGCGTACTACTTACTTTGAAACACAAATAAGATGGACTGAGGGATAGATAAATATGTGATAAAAAAACAAATACATTAAAGTGTTAATTATAGAATCTAGCTGGTATAGTTGTTAGTATTCACTGTAATATTTTGTCAACCTTTCTGTGTTTGAAATTTTCCATAATAAAATGTTGAAAAAATACAACTCAAATATATATGTGTGTGTGTGTGTGTGTGTTTAAAGGGGTTTGAAGATTTGAATTACTAACAAGTTAAAGGTACTTTGCCATGAGGAAAGCTTAGGTTTTTTTGAAACTACTCTCCTTTATTAAAGCACAAAAAGAAATAACCAGAGAGGTAACACCACCATAAAGCACAGTTAACAGAGTCCATTGTTATGGGACAAGACATATGTCTTATCTGTATTTTAAAAATAATTTGACTATAGGCTTTTAATGGCTTTTAATTTAAAAAACTGGAATGGGTAAATCAGGGATGTTGGAATATAAGTATGGTCTCTGGGGGCACTGGGAATTTGTTAAAGACATTTTTTGCTTGTTGTGTAGAAAATTTGAAAAAGTTCATAAGTGCACAGAGAAGAAGGAAGAAACCATCCATAATCCTACCATCAAAAGAAAATCACTGTTAGTAGTTTGAAAAATTTATTTCCAATCATTTCTCTTTCCATATTTTAACAGAATTAAAATGGTAAATAAAATATTTCAGTATAGTATAAATATGTTTCATGTAAATAAAATTTTTTTCATAAACAATTTGAAGGACTACATAATAGCATTTTAAATGAGTATGTCACATTTTACTATGGAAATGTGGGCATATATATTATTTTCATTTTATTTTGCTATAAAAACAATGTTGAAAGGAAACATCTTTGGGCAAAAAATTCTTTACATTCCTATTATTTTATTTTTAGGACAAAGAATTTCTGGAGCTGTACATTTAACAGAGCACATTAGCTGGCCTATGGGTTAAGAAGTGTCCTCATGTACTCTTAACAAAGTGCCTTTATTGCTACAGACAGCTCAGTGATACTAAATATAGGTCTAAACCCCATCCTGAGTTTTGTCAGTATTCAGCAGCTCATGGAAAGAGCTCTGTCTACACCTGCAATTCGTACAAATACACACTAATGCACTGGACAGGGGGTAGAATGGGAGGTAGATGATGAACTCGTTTTGAAAGTGTCCTCGTCTTTCTCAGCAAGGGAGGAATAAAATATAATCTTAAATAAGGCAGGAGCCTAGCACTGGAAAAAGTACTGAGAAAATGAAGGGAAGAGGTGCTCTTCTCACTGTGTGAGGCTGTGCTTGAACTCCTCCCAGGTTGAGGCACCTAGGGGCCCCTGGGTATCTCTGGAAGAGCAGACCCTATTTTATGAAAGGGAAGTCCTCTTTAAAAGCAGTGGACATACAAGGATAAAGTATTTTTATACACAGCAGGAGAAAGGCATGAGCTGTAGACAGACACTCAGAAATGGGGATTCATAGCAAAAGAACTCAGTTAAACTCAAAGTATCCCACAGGCAAGAAAACCTGGTGCAAGATGAAAAAAGATTTCTCTCTCTCGTTCTTTGCTTCAGCAGATGACTCAGAACTAGTAGTTTGCCGGAGATGGCAGTCACCAGCTGGAGAAAGATGATTGGTAAATATTCAGGAACTTTGCAAACCGGTTTGGTAACTTGAAATTGGCCATGATGGCAGTATTTACAGCATGGAAATCAGCAAATGCTCTAAGTTATAGCTTTTTATTTTCCTGGTGATCTAGTTTATCAGCTCACCACACCTCAAATCCAAAGCTCCTTTTCTGATTTCTCTCCCAAATTCAAGTCCCATTATTGCCAACTACATTCGGGTCATCTCTACTTGTCTCAAATTCATTAGGTTCAAAAGAGAACTCATATTCACTCTCAGGTATGGTCTTAGTAGTGTGTTCTGGATTTCAGTTAACAATTTGGCATCTTCCCAAACACCAGTGCTCAAAAGCTCACAATCATATTTGACACTTTATTTAGTAACAAACAAGAAGAAAAAGAAAGAGAAGGAGAATTATTCAAGTGGCATTAATTTCTTAACACATAATGTCAGCCTTGTGATAAGCCCTTTACTATGTTCCCATAACATCTCTTAATAGAAGGTATTATTCTAATTCTGCACAGGGAAAACTGAAATTCAGGGAAATTATGTTATTTATTAGACTTTCACAGTTAATAAGTTTTAGAACTATGATTTGAACCCAGAGCCCTCTGAGTACAAAATCCATTCTTAAACCAATATGCCATGTTTCTAACCAATCAGCTGCTAAATTCTGCCTTCTAGGAATTTTTTTTATTGTTTTGTGGAGGTATTATTAACATAAAATGAAATGCACAAATAGTAAATATACATTTCCTGACTGTTGACAAATATAAACAGTTGTGTGACTCACACTCCTCTCAAGATATAGAGCATTTTCACCAGATATAGAACATTTCCTCCTTGCTTGTTCCAGTCAATCCCCCCTTGTCACAATCAATGTGATGCTGCTATAAGAAAATACTATAAATTGGGTAACTTATAAACAACAGAAATTTATTTCTCACAATTCTGAAGACTCGTAAATCCAAGAGAGAGGAGCCAGCAGATTCAGTGTCTGGTGAGGGCTTGCTTTCTGTTTCATAGATGATGCCTTCTTGCTGGGTCCTCACCTGGTGTAAGGGGAAAGGCAGCTTTCTGGGGCCTTTTATTGGAATTAAGTACACTAATCTCAATTATGACGGTTCTGCCCTCATGACCTAATCGCCTCCCAAAGGCCCCACTTCCTGGTGCCTTTACATTGGTCATTATATTTCAACATGTAAATTTGGAGGGACACAAACATTATGACCATAGCACCACTGCTTTGATTTATTTCATCACAGTTGAGTTTTACCTACTCTAGAACTTCATATAAATGAAATTACATAGCACATACTCTTTTGTGGAAGGCTTCTTTAGCTCTGCATTTTGAGAATAATCCATATTATTAATATTTGTATATCAGTAATTTGTATCTTTTTATTGCTGAGTAATATTCTATTGTATGAATAAACCAGTTTGTTTATTCTTTTACGGATGGACATTCTTTTACTGGTGGTTGGCTATTATGAATAAGGATTCTGTGAACATTCTTGTACAAGTCTTTTTTTTGACATTATCTTCATTTCTTTTGAGTAAAATCTACAAGTGTAAGTTCTGAGTCATAGCTTCGATATATATTTACCTATACAAGAAACTGCCAGACTAATTCCCAAAGTGCTTTTGTCATTTTATATTCTCATTAGCAGTGTCTGATGGTTCCACTTGCTCCACATCCTTAACAACACTTAGTATTGTCAGTCTTTTTAGTTTTAGCCATTCTAGTGAGCGTGTAGTAATAACTCATTGGTTTTAATTCACATTCCCCTACTGATACATTGTGTAGACCTAAACATGAAAGAAAACACAGGCATATATCCTAGTGACTTTAGAATAGGCAAAAATTCCTTCGACAAGACACAGAAAGCACTAGCTATAAAAAAAAAAAAAAGCAAAAAGATATAGTGGACTTCATAGAAATTAAAACCTTAAGAAAATAAGTAAACAAGTCACATACTGAAATAAATGTATATGCAAAGGACTTGAGCCCAAACTACATAAACAATTCCTACAACTCAGTAAAAAAAAAAAAATTCAGTGGGAAAATATGGCCAAAAGACTTTAACTCCTGTTCACAAAGGAAGATATGAAATGGCTAAAAATCACATGAGAAAATGCCTCATAGCATGTTATCTTTACCTTTTTTTAGGAGCCATCATTTTCTATTTTGTACTATAGTTTGTGCAGATTTGAGTCCCAACTCAAACTGTACACAACTTGAAAGCAGACTGAACATTTGAGGTATCTTTGTGCCCCCAAGGTATATATATATATATATATATATATATATATATATATATATATACACATTTAGAGACAAGAGAGACTAAGAAATATTTTAAGTGATTGACCAAATGAATTAACAATGTGTATCTGAAGACATTTTGGCAGACTGTTAAAATTGTAAGCAATTGAAGCAGTAATAATAGAGTAGTGCCTATCGAGGAAAAAGAAAACAGATAACAAGAGAAATAAAAAGGGGGAAAAGTACGTCTCACAGACAGATGAAATGACATTAAAATGCTAGTGTAAAATACAAGAGGAAAAAGCATTAGTAGAATAAAACGAAAAAGATAATGTGAAACAAAGCTCTCCAAAAATAAGACACCTACTCTTTTGCATGGGCAACCCAACTCTGTGTGGGTAATTTTGCATCTATGAAAGCCCAGGGGAAGCTATCAGACCAAAACAGGAAGCCGTGCATGTGCCCTCAGGCGGAAGTCACCAAGACAGGTCCCTTGTGTACTCTGATATGCATCCTGCTTGCCAGAAAACTCAGATTCCTTGTCTGAAATTAGACCCAGAAAACGCAGATGGCATCATTACTGCATCATAGTAGTGTTTTCAGATTCTGGTGACATCATCTAGGAATTCCCAGCACATCATAATTTTAACTCCTATATGGCATGTCCTTCCTAAAATAAAATTTGTTCTCTGAGGCATCTGTGAATGACTTGTGTGAAATTTGCTCATCCTCATGATTCATGAACTACTGTTCAGTATTTACAGTAACTCTGTAAGGAATTTTCTAGAACTATAGGCTTACTTGGGCCATCTTTGTAATTCTTTTTAAATAATAATTCACACGTTGTTTCAAATGATGACCTCAAGACCAAATTCTTTTTACTCAAAATCCCTGAATATATTCAAATGATCTTATTTCTATCCCAAATTTCAAAATAATTTGTATAAGTCATTCTATTCCCATGTGAAAGATATTTTTTCTTTCCTGATCAGATATAAATATGTCAGAACTTTGAAACATGTGGAAATTCTGACCAATAGAAGCAACCGTCATGACTTTTTCTTCTTGAAATTCTCAGGAGGAAAGAAATAACCTTACTGAATAAATTACTTTTCGTGACTAGAGCAGTAAACAAGAGTATTAGAGGTATACTCTGGGTGAAGTTCATACAGGTCTGGGAATAGAAAGGAAAACAGAAGTTTTATAAAAAGAGAAAAGAGTTAAAGAATTTAGAGGACCCCGTAAAAAATGGTATTACAGAGGGATATCTTATACTTAACTATAAATTGTGTGTGTGTATATGAGTGTGCGTGTTTGTGTGTGTATTTATGGAGGTGGGGTGGGGTATGGGAGGAGACAGAAAAAGAAAATCTTAAGTGAAAGTTACAATAAACCTTGAAGGCTGGATTTTTTGTCATGAAACCAACATGTAAAGCTACTTTATAAAGCACAGGAGATGGAGCCAGTTAGCTTATAAATAGACATAATTCACATACTCATTCATTCATAATTTAAACTCTCAAATAAGAAATATGAAATGTTCTAAACTTAATCTCCTCCCTGCTTCAATGCATTCTGAAACTCAAAAGACATAGTTTTAGGACAGATTATAGGCATTATCTTTATGTAAAAGATAAAGTTTGTTATTCTACAATATGGTACATAGGTTTGGCTGGTGTGCATCTTATCTTGTATTTTAGTCTCACCCAAAAGTCCTGTATATAAATCCAATGCACCCATAGAATGTCCATAACTACATGCTCACTGGATTTCAGTCTGGCTATGTGGACTTCAGCCCAAACTCTTACTCTTCTCAGCTTCCAGGTTCTACACCTCAGCTCCTGACATTGTGCTAAGTTCTCCTGAGTCTGATGCTCTCGTTTTAGCTCATTGTTCCCGCCATGCTCCCCAGACTTCAGCATTCACTCTGTCACGCCAGATCCCTGGGGTTAGAATCACCCACAAAGCAACCTGACCCAGGTGAAACCAATCAACAACATTTGCTAATTCCAATTGGTCTTCCTTATAGGGAAAGGGCTACGGACAACATTCAGTGATTCTCTTTTCTGTCTTTGTTATGAGTGCTCTTCATTTTCTAGAAAATAAACTCCCGGATACTTTAAATCAAAGGCAAGAGATGGCTTTGCAGTTACCAAGACAAGTCATAAAACTAACTGTTTCAAAGTTGGAAACTGTTGAGGAAGCAGAAACTAAGGACTGGCCATCTGATTTTTTTGTAAGGACTGAACTGAACAAATTTTTGAGCTATTGCTAAGAACTAGAAAGAGTAATTCATTCCATTATACCTTGATAAAGTTGGGAGATGTGAAAGAGTTGACATCAGCTAAAGAAATGAACATGCCCAGGAAGGTTTGAAATGACATTTCAGATTTCAGAGTGAATGTGTAGACACATAGGTGAGCTAAGTATGACATTAGGGTGTTAATATATTAATGATTCATAAAACAACAGCAAACTGTACAAAAATACTGCTTTCCTTGCATACCTTGCTCAAAGAGAATTTCTCATTTTACTTTTAACATTTGGATCCAATTGTTTTTATAGCCATCTTTTTGGTGTTAAAATGGAAGATAAATATATTTATATGCAAGTAAAATGTATCCCGGATTATAAGCAGAACTCCTTAAAAAATATGACACACCTGACATGGCACCTCAGAAGCATTATTCTCCAATTGAAAACCATGATCTAAAACACACACACACACATACACACACACACACACACACACACACACACACACACACACACACACTCTTTAATGCCAGACCTGAAGCCATAGAAACAGACATAAGAAAGAAGGTGGAAATAGCAAAATGGCAGAATGCTCTTCAACACTTCGGGTGAACATATTTAAAACCTTGAAACCACTCCCCAAAGTCTCACTTCTTTCTCAAGTTTTCGCAATGAATAGCTAAAAACAGATAAAAGTGATTGTGGCCAGGAATGGGAGAAAACAAAAGTAAAAGCTTCAAAGTTTTAGAATGACATCAAGGTAAAGGCAAATTGACCCCAGTTATCGCATTCTTGACCCTTTCCAATTTATGAGACATGGGCTCTGAGAATTCAGGCTTGGGGTTCTTCTGCTCTCACTGACTGCCCTCTCAGGGTAGATTAAATTTTCCCACAAATTTTATGCATTCTTATAAACATGTATGTATATCACTTTTTAGATCTGTCATATTTTTAAATACTCAAAAGAGAGCCTCTTATTTAAAGGACTCTCCCTAATTTATATATGTCTAAGTTCTAATTTTGGCGCTTGGGACTTGTATAAAGTGCAGCATATCAGAATAGCATTCCACTCCAGAATCAGTGAATGGGTTTGCTGCACCAGAATGTCAGGCTTCAGCATGTTATTTTTGTATTTTGTTTTACATCGCAATTCAGATCCTTTTTGTGACTACCTATCTCTTTCTATTTTGAATTTCGCTGGGTGGTTTAAAGCTTTTCTGTCCTTTTTCATCCATTCTTTAAGATGCTTAGTTTAGCATCTTACATTTTCCCCTCAGGGTTTTATTCGTGCTTAATTCTTTGGCACCCCAGGCAGCAAGCTCTGAAACAGTTGTTGGGCTTTCTGTGGCCCCAAAGCCTTCCCTAGGAATATGGGCAATTTGGGAGTGTCCTGGAGGATTTGGTGCCGGGGGGGGTAACGTGTGCTGTTTGTTTACTGAATTAGCACCTCAGAAAAAGATGTAAAGGAGGTGTTCCTGATGGCATGGACTGCAAAAATAGGAAGCTGATTCAATCTGTTTCAGCACTATTTGGTGCTCTGTCAGCACAATCAAATTTTAGACTCTGGTTTAAAATTGATAATCTAGAAGATATTTTAGCCATGTTTACAATATTTGAAAATACTATTTAGAAAACGTCAGCTGGAATCTGTGATTTCGGAGAAGATTTTAATGAGAGAGTGGTTTATTTGGTCATGGAGAATTCAGCCACCTAACTTGTTCTCTCAACTGTGCTCCATTGCTAGAATGTGGAGCAAATTTTTCAGGGACGTCAGTTCTGTTATAGATTTTTAAAAATTCTGTACTTTAGCAATAAACCTATAAATGACTATTTTAAGATCTAATACATGAAACAGGTGAAAAGGACACCTGCATTATTATGGCAGTAATAATAATAGCTACCAGTTATGCCACACTAACTACGGCACAGTCACGAGACTGAGCTATTTACATACATCTAATCTTTATAATAATGCTACAACTTAGATACTTTTATCTATATTTTTACAGATAAAGAAACTGAGCATTTATGTCACTAAAAATATATATCTCCTTGACTCCAAAGTCTAAGTTTTTGATCTTTACACTACACTGCCTCTCTCTATAATGCATTTAAGTATACTTTGAAAAGGTATAATATTCTCTATAAATGTCAGATGGTACTATTACCATGGCTGCTGGAAAAGAGTCTTAATCTTGCACTATTCTGACTGCTACCATCTAAAGGAAGTAATACCTTAAAGTGGTATGAATGGTACAGCAATCCTTGTGAGCCATTTAAGCAAGTGTAGTTATACCTTTGAAATTGGGTGCAGTAATACTTCAAAACCAGTGTTTTACAATTTCAAGAACTCAAGATATAGGCCAATGTCACCAGAAGCTGTTGCTACTTATTTCTGAGTGTGAGAAGGAAGAGCCTTGACAAAAAATAGCAAACAAAATAACTACTTCAAGCTTGGCGAAGGCCCACCTTGGATGCCTACATTTTTCTGTTGCCGTTGCAAAGAAAATGTTTGCATTCTGAGAGCACTTCAACATGAGTTCATTTATACGTGCCTTAGAAGATACCAATGTGTTAAGTTCTCTAAGGACAAGATCTTGTTCCCCTGACACCACAAGTTAAAGCTATTATGCATTGCTATTATTCTGAAGTAAGATAATCAATGGATGGTCAAATGTCAAGACTCCTGAAGCAGAAAAGTCAAACAATGGGTTTAGTACTTCAGTAACACTTCTCTAGTTTATGCGGATATGATAGCTCATAGTTTAAGGGTTATTGTTTTCTGATATATGTCTGTGAAAAAATATTATTTATCAGTCTTCCCTGAAGTAGAAGTACACAACACTATTGGGATACGAGATGGCTTTTGCTAACAAGTCGTTGATTTGGGAAGCAATAAGCAATTGCAGGTTATCAATAATTGCTTTGTTAAGCAAACAGATTTCAGCAATTTATCTCCAATAAAATACTGCTTTCACGACATCAATGCTTTAGCTGAAAAGAGGAATTAATCTGTTGTTGAGGCAACCAAAGGATCTTAATTATAGACGTGAATTTGGTTTCATCCACAGATTTGAAGATTTTGTTGATCTCAATGGACTCTTAAATTTTCAAGAATTCTTCTCTCCCTCTCTCCCTCTCTCTCTTTCTCACACACACACACACACACACACACACACACACACACACACACACACACACACATACACACACGCACACAATTATACAAGAATCCTCAGGCCTGAGCTGATGTAGTAAACTCCTACTTAGGAATTCAAATTACATACCCTCTCTACCATCATTAGTAAACACTGCTTTGAGAAAGGCACAACAACAGCCTCTGTCAGTTGAGAGGGGATGTCAATACATCCTTCTTGATGAGGTATGATACCTGCGATCACACACCTTCGGGAGGGAGCAAATGGGGTGTGTTTGGGTGAGAAAGGTGAATAAGCAAACTTGGTGACCATCCAAGCCAAGAGTAACCCAAGAACTGTAATTGGAATATGGAAAAGGGCTACAGTGAATAACTGGTTTCTATCCATCTCTATATTTTAAATTCTTATTTTAAAAACAGTGGGAAAATTGTCCTTGGTATCCTCTTTCAGCACTTTTATTTTTCTTTGCCCTAAGGAAATCTAATTTATTGTTGTATGCAATTCTAACTTGTTTTGTGTTTTCACTAATTTATCCCGTTTTGTTTTAAACTGCACTCTGTTTTATTCTGGAGAAGAAACTGAAATTTTCAGTTCTCCTAAGGACAATGTGGTAGAGAATCTTTAACTTCTATCAACCTATATCTAAACATACAGTTGGAAAAATCACAGGCTTCTATGTAAATTGTTATTGTTGGTTTAATGAGACAATGGCTTTGACCAATTAATACATACTTCCCTGCCTTTAAAACAATGTGGAAAAGTCCTTAAAAGATTTCTGACAAAAATAGCTAAAATATAGTGTGTGTATATTGCACACATGCACACACATCCCTTAGGTTTGGGTTAGAAGCCAGAAAGAGAGGTGAAATTAAAACTAATAGGCTAAGTCTCGAAAGTCTAAGTATTATTTTCAGCTTGAATCTTAAAGAAGGGTTTGAGTGGTTCATATTCTATCTAAAATGGTTTGCTCATAAATAATGAATGATATAAAGGCAGCTTCCATACCTAAAGTCCCTTTCCATCCAAAAGGAAATTTATGATCCCTTCAAAATTTTAAATCATTTTAGACTGTGTAAAAGGAATACCTTTAGGTATTATTCCTGACCAAAGTTCTGCTCAGGAAACTTGCTAGAATTATATTCCATATAAGGCAGGGCTACTCAACCTCAGCACATTTTGGACCAGATAACTCATTGTTGTAGGAAGCTGTCCTATGAATTATAGGATGTTTAGCATCATTCCTGGCCTCTACCCACTAGACACCAGTAGCAACTCTCAACACCAGTTGAGAATCAAAAATGCCTCCAGTTATTGTCAAATGTCCCTTGGGGGGGATAGGAACACAATCACAGGCAATTGAGAACCACTGATATAAGGAATAACTCTGTGGTATGTATGTATTTTGAGAGGAAGAGGGGGAGGCAGGGAGTGAAGTTTCTTACTAAGGAAACCTAATTGAAAGATTATTTCACCATTAAGGTGCTATTGTACATTGAAAGACATGGCCACAGCATTTGGCATCTCCTCTCATAAGAGGTGAAGTCTAGTTCCCCTCCCCCCGAATCTGGCCTTGCCTTGTGAAAAATTTTGACAAGAAGAATTTACAGAAGTGACATTGTGTGACACCTGAAGCTGGGCCTTAAAAGGTCTTGAGGTTTCCAATTTGTTGTATTAGGGTCTTGCCCTGACACCATCACGCAACGAAGCCATTCTAGCCTCCTAGAACATAAGAGGCACATGAAAGCAAAACATTATGCTCCAACCAACAGCAAGTGCCAACTGGCAGATGTGAATGTGGCCACCTTGGTCTTTGTAGGACAGCCAAGTGGTCCTCCTGCTAATTCAGCCACATGAGTGAACCAGATGAAACCAGTGGAGGAAATACCCAACCAACCTGTAGAATCTGGAGAAATACGGTATTATTATTATTTTAAGCCTCTAAGTTTTAGGGTGTTTTCTTATGCAGCAAAGACTAACAAACGGATGATTCCCTGGCTTGGGCCTGAAGTACGCAGCTACCGACAGACTCCCATATGAAGTGTGATGGGTCAGATCCAGAGAAGTGAATGACTGATGAAGGCGTGGTTCCTAGCGTCCTCAGAGATTTCATACAGCTCGTCAAGAGCATATTTATATATTAAAAAATACGTTTATAGAATATCAACAATGTACAAAGTACATAAGGGGAGGGAGGAGGCTATGGTTTCCTATCAGTTTTAAAGCAGGTTAAGACAAAAACCTTGTAATACTACTTTAAAAAGAAATGAAACATGATGTCCTAGAAAAAATAAGAATATATGCACTACACAGATAAAGACTGGGGAGGTTTTATATTGATAACTTATCAACTTGGCTATGCTGGAAGAACTTTTCCAGAATTTCCTTTCACTTATGGTTCCAGACTAAAGCTGACTGAAAGAGAAATTCGCGTGAGGTTTTTGAAAGGTGGAGGTGAAGGTGTAGTCATTCTGCTCTGAAGGTTTCCTTAGGTAGATGCAGCACAGGATGGAAGCAGAGACGCCTGTGGATTCCGGCTTGTTCTTGCTCTCTCCACCTCCACCCTGTGTCCAGCTCTTCTTCCTGTCTGCTGGTGCTGCTCATCTACAGCCGCCCCAGACCCACCGCCCGACACAGGCAACAGCTTTCCACAGCCTTCTCCATCAGCTCTCCTTCACCCTACAACTTCAGCGTCTGGACGTGCTTTGCCTCCCAGATTTTCTTATAAGCTATTAGTTCTCTCATATCAGTGTGTCCGAAGGGTTGGGTAATGGTTTTTATGGGATCCTTCAACTCTTCCTTTTGGACTTCTCTCCAACTTCTCCCCCACATTTGTGTAAGGTCTTCCTATTATGAATTCTGTATATCATTATACTCACAGTGGTTTTGCTTCTCAAGTGAACTCTGACAGATACACAACAGTTCAGAAAGAAGAGATGCTGAGGATTGAGATTTTGCTCTGGCATATTCGATGTGATCACACTTTATGTTGAGGACCCCATGTTAGTTTGATTTTCTAGCATCAATGATGCTGGAAAATGTCTTTACATTGTCACGTACACACAGCTCACCTGTTCTTCACCTGGCGTGGAGAAACAGAAGGTAAGAAAAAAACATTAACATCATTCCTGCCGCTTAGTTGCTCCAGTTATGAATCCAGGAGGATTCAGGAAGTATTTTTACAAAACATCAATGGGTCTCAAGCCACTGTCTAAAGAGACAAAGATCTCATGAGCAAAAACTGTATTGAGGAACAATAATGGAGATATTTTTTAAACAAGAAATAGAGAAAAAGTAACACTGGACATTTTGGTGAGATAAGGAAATGTTTATGGCATTTGAAGGAAAATGTATCTCAGAAATAATTTAAATAGGTTTCTGTGCCCATCGTAAATACCAGAATGCCAGAAGAAAAGTCTGTAGGCAAATGTAACATTGAGAGGTATAAATCACTAAAGAATAAGAAATTTTCTGTAAGACAAATTGAAACGTGTCAGGGAGAAATAAATGCTACAAGCTCTGTGCTTGATAAAATTGAGCTTGGACTTCTGAAAGTATTATATGTGCAGGAAAGTTTTGATGTTTGTGGTGTATTCCATAGTGGTTAGAAGGAGTTTTTGAAATTATAAAAATGAGGCTGCAAGACTGCAATTCTCAACTTTAGATAATTATTTTTATAATCAATGGATCAAGTAAAACAAACTTATGCTACTGGTTTTCACTTACTTTGGGCCCTAAATGCTTACCCCTGGGCCAAAACAGCTGCAAGAACTACACCAGTGATTCTCAAACTCTAAGGTGCACTAGAAATCACCTGGGGACTTACTGAAACTCTACCATCTAGGCTCACACCCAGAGACTCTGATTCAATAGCTCCTGAGCAGAACCAGGAAATTTATACTTTTTCAAAATGTTCTAGGTGATTTTGACCTAGAGAATCCAAGATCACACTTTGGGAAATAGTTATTTGGGTCCAGCAGAATGAAATCTAGTATGTTCTGAGCATACCAAATGAAAATATGTAAATGTTATTTAAAAGTATAAAATATCACATAGCGTCCACCATGCCACTTTGCTGAAGAAAAGAATACTCAAGAACCACACCATTTGGTTTTGTTACCAAGGAAAAGGCATATAAATTTATTGTTCCTGTGTGTGAGTGTGTGTGTCAACATCCTGTACTGATGTCCCTGATGCGGCTGGCAGTTCTGCTTCAGACACGAAGGCATGAGGGTCTCAAATTTGCTAGCAGGCCCAGGAAGATGGCCCCAGACAAAAACAAAATTTTCTCTCATCCTGTATTGCTAATTCCTAAAAAGAGCCTAAAATCAATCATGTGAATTTATGCAAGGAAAATCTATATTTTCGTTCTAATAGAGTATATTTAGGAAAATTATGGAAAACTTTGGTTAATTATAAAGTATTTACTTTCAGCAAAAGAGGTAATGTTCAAACATCCAGCTTTCATACACAGCAGAGGAGTACACATTTTGTGTGTAAGGATTTCTCAGTAATTCAGATGTGAACTGGGATATCAATTTTCCAAACTTGACATCTTGAGTTTGCTTATTTTTCAGTGAGTGAAAGTGGCATATCTGAAACGTCATTGCATTTAACAATGACAAGTGTTTCAAACATTCTTTCTGGCATCTTTGCTTTGTAGACTTTGTTCCCCTTGTCTGAAGTGTCTTCCCTATACCTTCACCTAATTAGGTCCTACTTTTCCTAGAAACTCAGCTCAGACTCCACCTCCTCCTGCGCCTCCCTACTGCCTCTCCCTCCGTGGTAGACATTTCTTCCCACAGGGCCTCATAGCGCCCAGCACTTCCCTCATTCAGTGCACTGTGACAAGGACTTGTGTAGCCCCTTTGCTTCCACCAATAACCTGGGGGCTCGATGAGATCAAAACCCTGCCCTGTTTGTTTCTGTATATTTCTAGGGCTGAGCAAATAGTAGAGGTTAAAAAATATCTGCATAATAAATGGATTTTAAAAATTGAAAATTATTTACCATGCAGTAAATCCTAATAAAGCATAACATTAGTGCCTGAGCATATTAGTTGCATGTATAAAAGAAAACCCAGGTCATTAGTTGTAAGATGTGTAACTATGTCAAGAAAAGCAACTATCATAATATATCACACAGCACCAGACATGTACATCAATACCTAAGTGAGTACCAAGACATGTTCAACTGCTGCACAGTTACAATGTGATTAGTATATGTTTTCCCCATTACACTACAAAATGCACACATATACACAGACACACAAAAGCAATAAAGTTTTCTGCCCTTTTTGTTTGCTATGCATAGCACTGAGCACAGAGCTGAGCAAACACTTGTCTTACTATTTCCTTTGGTCTTATTAGTAGGAACAATCCAGAACTATTCTTTGAGGTAAGTGTACAAATTCTCTTAATCAAAAATAAGAACACAAATAAGAGCTTGATTTTCAAAGAAAAGGCATAAAATATTTTCTTTCATTGATTGATTTATCTAAGATACAACTCTACCACTTAATTAGCATTGCTTATTTGGATATAATTTTTATGTTTGTTTTACTGTTTGGAATTTTTTCATTAATGAAAAAAGTTGCTTATTTGTTTTGTATTCTTTTCTCCCACTGCAAGTTGAGCTGTGCAATGCCAAGCAAACTCTGATTAAGAAAATGAGTTTTGCTTTTAATCAATTAAATTAAAAAGTTGGCACATGGAGCTTGTAGCTCCTTAAAATAATAACTAAATAAAGAAGAGGTAGTTTATTATTTAGCACAGTGAGACAATAATCAGAAGATAATAAAAACAGACATCTTTACATAGATAAAAGTGACAAACCTATATAATGTATAGGGTTTATTCCAACAACCTCCAAAATTAATATCTTATGAAAGTGCACCTTACTCAGTGCAATCGGATTGAATCTGCCATCTGACTATAAAACCATCATTGCAGAGGCATTTATATCCTCAGCAAACAAATATTGTTCAGGTAGGAAGATGAACACATGTGGAAGGGAAAAACATGTAGATATTTCAAAAGGAAAACTATTGAAATAAAAAAAAGACTTCAAATATTTGTGCCCTACATTCATTCAAAAATCTATATATCATTTTATATCATTCTTAGAAATCAAGAAGCTTTATGATTTCAAATATAGTCCAGGTTGAGATGTGAGTGAAGATGCATTTAATCTTTTCAGAGGTACAATACTTAGTTTGTTGGTATATATAAAAAATATGTTTAAAAAAGAGGGGAAACTACATCTCGGATTCTGAGATAGGCATGAACTAATGTGTTGATATAAATTATTCCAAAAGAAGTGGACATTTGTGTGAAAAGAACTTCATTATATTTTAGGGAATAGCTGTGGTAATATGAATTTGATATTTTAACTAATCAAAATAATTTGCCAATTTAAGTAGAAGACAATTTCAAATTTCCCTATAAAAACAAATTTTCCTTTGTGGGGTACTTAGGACTATTCTACTGTTTCACCTCCTTCATGACTTCACGGAAATGTTTCTTGCTCAATGAGGCCCACCCTGAAGACCAATGCAAAATTTAAAATTGAAATATCCCACCCACACTCCTGATCTCTTTCACTTTAGTTTCTTTTTCTGTTTTATTTTCTTCATAATACTTCTTTCTATTTAACTTATATACTATGTTTATTGCTTAGTCTGTCTCCCCACACAAAAATATAAATTCCTCAAGAGAGATGTTTTATCTGATTTGCTCAATAGTATATCCCAAATATCTAGAAAAGTGGCTGGTACGTGGTGGGCACACAATAAATATTAGTTGACTTTCAATTCATTTGTATACTATTTGATAAAATCAAAAATGTTTTAGTAAAACCCATTTTATCAATATATAGAAGTTGTACTTAAGTATTAATATTTTTTTACATCAATTCATGGTACACATTTCAAGCAATTTTTAAATTCTACTAAAATATTCAAAACATTTTTTCAAACATACTTTGTTAATATAAATATGCCAAAATTTCTGTACATTATACTGTAAAACAATTTTATTTACCAGTTTATAGACTTACAAATATGCATCAATGGGGAAATTCACTTTTACAAGAATGTCTTAACAAATCACATAAGTCTGATAAAACTGAAGACATGGTTCACTTTAGGGTCAAAATTCTGAATCCAACAACTTTGCCTTAAATCTGGTATCAGAAAACTTTTGAAAGAAAACAATTGAAAGGCATTTTTATAATGCATTGTTTTACACCCATTTCCTGGATGATCTATTCCATCTCCATTACTGATCTACTGTCTCTATACTATTTCTTCATCTGTTAAATTTCAACACCTGCTCCCAATCTGTCTTGTCAGGATAACCCCAATGCTTCGTCATACATAGGACTATGAGTAGAACAAGTACTTTTATTACTGCAACTTTTGTTAAATTTTCTCAGTGCCTACCATTCTACTCAAAGAAATGTGACTTTGTCAGTAAATTTTACTATAGTGATAGGGTTACCCTAAACCTAAAAATGCTCCTGTTCTTCCAGGGAACATTACGAACTTCAATCATGCAATACATATTTAGAAAGGAAATTTAGAATCTACCTTGGAGTTCAGGGATGAATTGCCTCATCCTCTCAATATCATATCTGGCTACTTCAGCTCATAATTTAGAATTAATACTGATTCCTCATTACCAATATTCAAGTACCCAAACAACCTTAATACAGCTTTATCTAGTAGCAGCCCACGATCCACCCATTATGCATGACATATGTGATCTAAATTTCATACAAAACATAATAGTACCAAAGTTATAGAACTTTACTGACACTACTGGTCCTGACTATAGTGTGGATAAGAAAAAAGTAGCAAAACGAAACAAAATACAAAAAAAAAAAAAAAAGGTGACCATTGTGGTTGTTGGTTAATGATGTAGCTCTTTACATGGGGTCTAATGCCATTTCTAATAAAAGTGCATATAGGGAAAGTATTGGGTCAAGTGTATCATGTTCCTCTTCCAATCTCTAATGCTGTTGCCGAAGCTTAGATGATAATGATCCGTCTGAACTACAGCAATCCCCTCCTAAAGGGTTTCCCCTATCCAGTTCTGCCTCCTTCCTTTTCATCTTTCATTGTATTGACAAAATTATCTTCCTGAAAACATTTAATCCCCTTCTAGCTACCTGCTGTGTATACAATAAAATCCAAATTTGGCCAGGCATGGTGGCTCACGCCTGTAATCCTAGCACTCTGGGAGGCTGAGGTGGCAGGTTCCCTTGAGGCCAGGAGTTGGAGACCAGCCTGAGAAAGAGCAAACACCTTCTCTACTAAAAATAGAAAAATTAGCCAGGCATGGTGTCACGTGCCTGTAGTTCTAGCTATTGGGGAGGCTGAGGCAGGAAGATGGCTTGAGCCCAGGAGCTTGAAGTTGCAGTGAGCTACAAGGATGCCTCTGCACTCTAGCCCAGGTGACAAAGAAAGACCCTGTTTCAAAAAAAAAAAAATCCAAACTCCTTCAGAAAGTATACAGAATGTTGGGGCCACCACTTGCTATTCAGACCACTTCTCTCTCTTCTGTCTCCCACCTTTTCTTGTGTGCCTTAGAGGAAATGCGTGGTGTTTGAAATGTTCATGACGTTCCACCTGACTGGGATCGAGATGTCTGCTTTGTCCATCCAGTGACTAACGTGGAACCTGACACATACAGGCACCGATAAACAGATTCCAGATTCAAGATGGTTGGTTAAAACTTTTAACTGCTACCTTCCATTCCAAATCACAGAAAAAAATAAGAGTAAAAATATATCTAGAGCAGCACTGGAATCACAGAAAGAGCATAAACAGCAAATGAGCTCAGTCAAAAATTTGAGAAAGAAAATAAACATTGCATATACAATCCAATAAAGCTGAGGAATCTGGGACCCAATATATTAATATGTTAAAGAGAAAGTGCTTGTAAATTTTTGTGATTTCCAATTTTTTAGAAAAATCTCAGGTTTTTTTTTAGTGTGGACTCAATGATAAACAGATTAGTGACCTGGCAGATCATTCTCAGAAGGCATTGGAGAGGGTAAAGATGTGGAAAGTGTAAGGAAACAGTTAAGAAAAATAAAGGATAGATTCAGAAATTCCACTTTCTATTTAATAGGGATTCCATAAAGACAGGATAAAGATGTAGGGTTGGAATAATTAAAGAATAATGGAAGAAAATTACCCCAAGCTGGAAAAATAAAAGATGCAAATTTTTTTTATTTCAGCATATTATGGGGATACAAAAGTTTAGGTTACATATATTGCCCTTGCCTCCTCCCAATCAGAGCTTCACGGGTGTCCAACCCCCAGACGGTGGTGCGCATCGCACTCATTATGTATGCATACACCCATCCCCTGCCCCCCAACATCTGCCCGACACCCAATTAATGTTATTCCTAAATGTGCTCTTAGGTGATGATCAGTGAAACCAAGTTGATGGTGAGTACATGTGGTGCTTATTTTTCCATTCTTGGGATATTTCACTTAGTTGAATGGGTTCCAGCTCTATCCAGGAAAATACAAGAGGTGCTGTATCACCATTGTTTCTTATAGCTGAGTAGTACTCCATGGTATACATGTACCACATTTTATTAATCCACTTATGTATTGATGGGCACTTGGGTTATTTCCACATCTTTGCAATTGTGAATTGTGCTGCTATTTAGAACTCAGAAAAATCTGCAAGAAAAAATCAAACAACCCTATCAAAAAGTGGGCAAAGGACATGAATAGAAATTTTTCAAAAGAAGACAGAAGTATGGCCAACAAACATCTGAAAAAATGCTCAACATCTCTAATCATCAGGGAAATGCAAATCAAAATCACAATGAGATATCACTTATCTCCAGTGAGAATGGCCTTTATCAAAAAGTCCCAAAACAACAAATATTGGTGTGAATGTGGAGAGATAGGAACACTCATACACTGCTGGTTGGGACTGCAAACTAGTGCAACCTCTGTGGAAAGCAATATGGAGATACCTTAAACAGATACAAGTAGTCTTACCATTTGATCCAGCAATTCCATTACTGGGCATCTACCCAAAAGAACAAAAGACATTCTATAAAAAAGACATATGCACTTGAAGATGCAAATTTTAATTTGAAAGGACCATCAATTGCCAAGCAGGGATGTTTATAACCTAGTGAAAATTCAAAATTTCAAAAATAAAGAAAAAAATCATAAAATGTTCATGGAAATATTTAAAGAGTTTTCTTCAGCTTCAAAGGAATGAAATTAAAACAAGAATGCAGAACTATCATCTGAAAATCTGAATGCTAGAAAACAATGGAAAAATTTCTTTTTGGGTTCTGAGATTAAATTATTTTGAACCTAGAATTCAATATCCAGAAAATTATCAGTCATGTAACAGGGTAAAAGAAAAACATTGGCAGGCATAAAAAACTCTGACAGCTTAAAATCCATAAACTCTTTCTGTAAGAATTACTTTATTCAGTACTCAAACAAAGCAAAATTTTATATGTATATATAAAATCAAGAAAAAAGCATAGAATAAAAAAAGTAGAAAAGAAAGCTGTTAAACTCTTGATTACTGAATCAAGAAATGATCATTTATTTTAAATGATCATTATTTATTAAGTAACTCAGACATTTAAGGCAATCATATAATTCTTATGCTCTAGAAATGTCAATATTTAAAAAATAGCAAATATATTCACATAAAATTAGAGAATATTATACTACATATTCCTTTATACTGATACATTGGTAAATCTAGAAATCTGGATTCTAGATTATAGTGGATCAATAATCTTGGATGGTAAAATAAATTACATATCCACTCACCTTTAACTGAAATTTAGCATGACCTTCAATTATGAATCTATGCAATAAACATAGTGGCATTAGCAATACCTGTGACTTTCATCAGTAAAAATCACAGAAACTTTTACAGGTGCTCCTCAACTTGCAAAGGGGCTACATCCCAATCAACCCACTGTAAGTGTAAAGTACAGTAAGTTGGAAATGCATCTAACGCACCTAACTGACCAAACACCATAGCTTAGCCTCGCCTACCTTAAACATGTTCAGAACACTTATTTAGCCTACAGTTGAGCAAAATCCTCTAACACAAAGCTTATTTTATAACAAAGTATTGAATATCTCATGTAGTTTATTGAACACTGTACTGAAAGTGAAAAACAGAATGGTTTTATGGGTGCTCAAAGTACAGTTTCTACTAAATGCATATCATTTTCACACCATTATAAAGTCAAAAAATCAGAAGCTAAAACATCGTAAATCGGGGACCATCTGTATATCACTTTTGAGTTGGTGCAGATATGTGAAACTATCATTTATGATAGTCATTAGATCAGCCTGTAGATTCCACATAATCTCTAAGTTCTTGTCTATAGATGCTCCTGCAAATGAGCTGACCACCCATCAGGCAGATGTGTGTACTTACCTGTGTTCTCACATTGGTGACACAGCCACCTAGTTTGCTTTCTAAAATTCTTGTCTACTTCTATTCATCAATACATGAAAGTAGGTGAGCTTTTTTCTATTACTTTTTAAAGTTTTGCAAAACAAGACAGTTGAAATGAGAATTTTTAACTCTCCATAAGGCAGTCTGGTGTATTATAATATAGATAACTGATGAGCTAAAAGTATAAGCCTTGCAAGTTCAAACAAATCACATGATTGAGATAACTGTTGAAGCACTATTTAAAGTAACATTATTATTCACAGATTGTGCAGTGATACAGGGCATGTGTGTTGCAAGTTCTATGGGTAGTACAGTTTCTTTTCTGCATTTGGCTTTCTCTTCAATTCCCTTTTTGAACACTGTGTTATGAGGTAAAGGCAAACACACAGAGTATATTATGCAAGCAGACTTTGTGCATTTTTATTCCATGAAATTACTGAGCATACTGATAATAGCATTGTGAGAAAACTATAAACATAATCAGAAAACACACACACGTAGAAAGGCACAGAAAGTCATGTGACTCCACTCACAAGAAGACTGTTTTTAAAATGATTTTGAGAAGAGGTCCATAGACTTCATCAACTGCCAAAAGGATTCCACATCAAAGAAAAAAAAAGAATCCCTTACCTAGATGAAGTAGATATTTTCTATGAGAATAAAAAGTACCAAAACTAACTACTTAGGAAGTAAGTTAGTCACTGAAATAGAACAATAATTACAAGACAAACTCATAGGAAAGGTAATCAAAGCTTTACAGACACACACACACACACACACACACACACACACACACACACACACACACACCATTACCCTTACCACTTTCCAAGGTGGCATTCCCAAAATGCTGCTACCAAACTTTCAAGAAACAGATCATTTCTATTATTTAAATTATTTGAGCACATAGAAAAAGGAAACAAACAAAAGAAAATTTCCCATTCATTCTACAAGTCAAGCAGAATAACCCTGATAATAAGACTAAGAAAAGCATGTGTATACGGAAAAACTACTAAAGTGATATTATGTATAAATGTGTACAAAATCCTAAATAAAATAACAACAAAGCAAATAAGTTTCCTCCAGTGTAGCAAGAAATAAGACAGAGATAAAATTTATACAATTGAGAAGGTTTAAAAATTGGTTTATGGAAGTTGAGGCTTCAATTTCTCTAAATTAGGAGACACCATCAAACTCTGACAGGGAAAGTTAGAGGAAATTGGGGGAAATTTGAATTTTGAGGGGAATGAGGCAGTTTGAAATAATTATGGCAGACAGTGGGAGGGTGAATTAACCAGGGGAAGGAAGTAGTAGGACTGCCAGGTTGTGTTGAGTGTCTATTTAAAGTGGGATGTAGCTGCTCTATGGCAAGATTTTCTTTAACAGAGCTTATCTGCTTGGTTCTAGGGCATTGAGAGTTGTGGTTTTACAGATAGGGGCAAAAAAGAGACAGAGTCTAATGAAATAACTATTTAAGCTGGAAAAAAAAAAGAGCAGTAAAGAACAGAAAGGAAATAGATCAATAATCTACAAATTCTGCTGTTGGAACAGAAAGGTAAGAATGGTAGTAGTGGATAAGGAAGTGTATTATACAATTCTATTATGGAATACTTTGCAGCAATTTAAAGAATAGAATAGATCTATATGCAATAAAATATAATACTTCCCAAGATATAATGTCAAATGAACAAACAAGAAATAGAAGTGTGTATGTGTGTGTGTATTTGTGTCTGCATGTGTGTTTTCTACCAAATGATGCAGTTGGAGGAAGAAGAGATTACAATTTTTATTTTATTTTCCTATAGTTTGAGATTTCTATACCTACTATGCATTTTAATTTTAAGCACATATAAATAAACAAGGAAATTTGAAAAAAAAATGGGATGCATAATTTTGTTAACATTTCTATTTGTTTTCATCCAATATTTTTTTGGTGCAAATATCTTCTTTTTCTTACAAAATGGAATCACATTGTGCATACTGTTTTTAGTCAGCTTTTTAAAACCTTTTTCATGGTATTAAATATTTCCCTAGTATCATTTCAAATGGCTGAATAGAGCCTGTTTGTTAAATATTTATATTTTATCCAGTTCTTATTTCTACCAAAAACACTTCCATAAAAATCTTGTAGCTATAATTTTGCAAACATCTATGACTATTTTCTTAGCGTGAATCCCCCAAAGTAAAAATGCTGGTTTAAAGGTTTTATGTAAAATTCTGAGGCACTCAATAGATATGGCCAAACTGCCTTCCAGAAAGATTTTAAAAATTTACACTCTCACCAGCAGCATATGACAGTGGTACTTTCCATACCATTTTGCCAACACTGAGATTATGATTTCTTCAAAAAATCTAGTTTTTAGTATCAGGTACCTAAAACTAGATTTATCATGAAGATAAGGATTTTTTCATTCTAACTCTATATTAAATTATATTTGCAAACCCAAATACTATAGTGATAATGACCTGAAAGTCAGTTTGATTCTGTTGGATATAGAAATCAGGAAAATATTTGTGTATCAATTGCAGACTTTTTTCCCCCTAAGCTTCTGTTCTTTGCCAATCAGTTACACTAAAAGATTGACGATTAGGTTTTGAAGAGTCTGGTTCCAACTGCCTCTGATGAGCAAAATTATTAAAATTTAAAGAACTTTAAAAACTGTGCATTGGACCTTTGTGCCATTGAAGAAGGTCAAGTTCAAGCCCCTTATTTAAAAAGACCTCTTCCTAAGAGATCACAAAAGGAAGCCTATTAACATTACATCTTTCTCCTTTCTTTTCCTCTTTGTTCTTTTTAAAACACAGCTAATACTGATTGAAAGCTAAAATTGCAGAAAACAGTCATGGCTTATACTATGTTGATGCAGCATTAAAATTGAGTGTGCTTTCACTGAACTTACTGGACATGATTATTAGTGGAAATCCTTGATGAATTATCCATCTAAACAAAGCCTAGCTGTTTTGTTTTCTAAACAATGCTAGAAAGGGCCCGTTAAATATTGCCATCTTAGGCACTGTGTGTTTTTATTTTCAAACAAGAAATTTAGAGTTTGGTATGGTTGGAGTTTGGTTATTACACCTTCTGTTATTCCTACAAAAGACAGCAGTAAGTTTTCAAACAGGACTGCTATTTGAAATGCTTCAACACTAAATTTCAAGATTCTGAAATGGTCTAATTTTTAAAAAATTATTTCTTTTGGAGGGACAAGATATTTGCTTGCTACTGCTACAGTCATGCTGCATACATGCAAATAAAATAATAATCTACTGAGAAAAAAATGAAGATGATGGTTGCAAATGGTTTTATTGTATAAACACAGCCATACTCTTCAAATTAATTATGACAGTGTTAACTTTTATTGTTTTCATTCTCACTTAAAAATTTCAAAAATGCTACAATGCTGAAAAAAGAGTAGCTGAGAGAGATCAAAGAGGATCAAAAACAATTGAAACCTCTGGTGTCTTAGCAGTTATCAAAGAAAATCACACAGCTCTCAAGACATTCAATACCTATTTATTTCACTGAAAACACACAGCTAAAGTAAAAAAAAAAAAAGAAAGAAAGAAAGAAAGAAAAAAGATACCACAGTAAAACACTATTTTTGCTCTGTAGTTTCACCCAGGATCTTTTCAAACATATAAAGACCTGCTTATCTTATTTAAAAAAATAATTACAAAAGCCTAAAACTGAACTCTTACTTTTTCTACTACTTACCTGGCCACTGACCTATTTCTTTCTTTCATTGCCAAGCTTCAATTATAAAAGGTCTACATTAACTATTTCTATCTCATTTTATTCCCAGTACAACGTTTGGTTCAGCTCTATGAAAATATTAAGTCGGTAGTTTCAGTTGAGTTACCACATTAGAGTGATACGCCATGTGATCAAGGCGGTGCTAGACCACGAGGAAGCCTGCAAAAGGAGATGTACTGAAACCTGGTTATGAGTTTCCTGGAACGCCTCACCCACCTCAAGGATATAAAAGTGTCAGGTTTGGGAGATCAAAGAGGAATTTGTGAAGAGGCTACCTGAAAAATGAACTGCTCTTGAGTCCAGCTTCCAAGGGGGAGGGGGAGACACTGCTACCTTCTTCCCACACCCAACAAGAGGGACTTCAGTGGGGCCTCTTAAGCTGAGGTTTGACACGTGTTCCTTACAGGTGGGGGGGGGTTGCTCCAGAGACCTTCACTTGACTCCCCCATGGGCAAGCTAAAGGAGTTTGGGCTGCACAGTGAGATGGAACACTGCTGGTGGGGCAGGTAATTGCATTTCCACTGACAACAGGTAAAAGGTGCATGAATCCCCCAGTAGGAGAGTCAGTAGAGGAATTTGAAATTCTCTTCCAGAGGACCTCAGAGAGAGTCTGTGTGTAGCAGACGCCAGGGGGCCAGGGCTGAGGGGGAGTGGCTGCAGAAGGAGACACTACCACATCAAGGGAGTTTCAGTCAGAGAGGCCCAGCAAGGAAACACCAAACAACCAAGCAGAGTGCCTGTGAGAGAAAGTGTCAGTTTTAAATGTCTGCAGGGTATAGAGAGGGAATGTCAGTTTTAAAATGGCACCAGTTAAATGGGTGGCCTGCTTCCCTTCTGCCTCTCTGCTCCAGCCCCTGGTGGGTCATACATGGCCACGGCAACGTGGAGGATGAGGAGTGGGGAAAGAAAGAATAGTTAACTTTAAATCAAGTTTGATACGTATCAGGACTGATACTCTAATTTCTGAGAAGAAATTCTGGCTAAAAGTGACCAGAGAGCTTTCAATTATATAAGAAGGACCAGAAAAGTCCATGAACCTTCCCAGGTTTTTAGCCAGGGGCACGGAAGGCTACCACCTGAGCAGGTTTAAAGGGCGTGTGGCGAATAAACATGAAGTTGTTTATTATAATTACATCGCAGGAGTTCTGAGTGCTCCATTGCTTCATTTGGTTTGAAACCACTTTCTCAATAATTGCCACAAATCTTTAAAAGGCAATGTATTACAGTGGGAAAATGAATGGACTTCAAATCATAAGCCCTGAAAATCAGATTCTAAATTCATAGCTAAATAGTTAAGTGGCCTTGACTAAGTCATTGTGCCTCTCTGAACCTTAGTTTTTCCCATCTATAAATTTAACAGGTTAGAATAGTTAATTTCTAATATTCCTTCCTGCTCTTAATGTTATTTTTCTTGGTTTGGGTTGTCTAGAAACAAAACCTGAGAGAAGGATTCTAATGCCAACCTGGGCGGTGATTCCAGGAAACCTAGCAGAGAATCAGGAATGTGAGACAAGGAAGCCAATAAAGGGTGTGTTATCAAGCCAGTTAAAACTGTGAGCAACCCAGGGAGTCCACGTAGACAAGAGCTGTCTAATAGAAACACAATACAAGCCAAATTGGTAGTTTTCAATTTTCTAGTAGCCGAATTAAAAAAGTAAAGAGAAACAGGTAGAATTAATTTTAATACTATATTTTATTTGACCCATGAAATTCATATATCACATTTCAACATGTAATCAATGTAAAAATGATTCATATGATATTCCAAAAAAATTTTTTTGACTAAGTCTTCGAAATCAGGTGTGTATTTTATGCTTACAGTACAGCTTGATTTGGACACTCAATTTTTATCTTGATTTGTATTTAGTTTTCATGAAATTTACAGTGGGAAAAGTAGATTCACAGAGCCAAGATATTTTTCAAAAGTACTTAAAAGTTTTCCAATAACTGAAACAAGTATCATTTTTAACATGGACATTAATTAAAATCAAATAACATTCAAAATTCCATTTCTTAGTCACACTGGTCACATTCCAGATGCTTAATAGCCTCACGTGGCCAGTGGGTACAATGCCGGACAGCACAGGTGTAGAACGTCTCAGAGCTATTCCACCCGAGGAGCAAAGAAGCTGGGGCGTTTATCCTTCTCATGGACCATCCTTGGTTAATGACTATTGCTGGGGCAGTTGACAGCTGTGCATGTGACCTTACCACCAGAACAAGGCTTCAAGCAGATGGTCACAGGTGTTCACAGTAAGAGGCTCTCTGCTCATAGAGGTGAATGCCCAGGGGATGTGGGCAGAACACTGACAGCGTCTGGGGCACTATGCCCATTTTGTCATATATTGTCATTTTATTTGGTCTCTTCTCCTTGATCTCTTGGAAGCATGTGACAAATCAATTTTTTGTTTCAAATATCTCTCACAGTCCACTCTGTCCTTCCACTGCCATGGACGATATACTGTGTGTCAGAGGCCCTGCCTTACCTAGCATGGTTTGCCATATTTGCAGCAATTCCCTTACAACTTAAGTCCAGTAATTCAGGCATGCTGCCAGATTTCGGGGCTGGGTATTTATTATGTGGCTGCCCCCACCCTCGTCTCCAGAACCTAAATTTGATTTTAGGGAGAAAGCATAAGCTCCAACTTAATTCTGTAGGACTTGACATTTATTTATATGTCTCAACACCTAGTTCAGCTCAGAGTTTGATCCTCAGACCCTTGTATGCACGAGAGCCATTCAAATTTATATCACAGTTTGTCTGATTTCTCAAGTCTCTTCCCCTGAGCCCAGCTTCACTAATGTCTCTATTTCCTAATCGTAGACAGAATGCAGTCCAGCCAGCTGACTTCCCTCGTCATTGTGCCCTACCTGCTTGCCCCATGGGCCTCTCAATGCCTGTGTCTCTTCCCCTACCCCTTTATTCCTGAGCACTTCTTGATCTCTGTTGCCCACTGCTTTCTGGGTTGTGTGAGACTAAACCTCCTGGACACCACGTCTGTCTGCCAGACTGAACCTCCTCCCATCTCCTCCCTCCTGGCCTACGCCACCTAACTGGGAGAATCTTATTCCAGTGCCCTGTCTCTACCACTTTATGCCATACCTCTGCACTTAAACAGACCACACAATATCACAGCCCAAAATAGGAGAGCATCTATCTGCAAGCCTAAATTAGTGCATATAAGCTATTATCATTCCTCTTTCTTTCTAGTCTATTCTGCACTGTGAAGTCAGATTCGTTTCCTAAAATCCTATACTTGACATGTCAAAATTTGCTAAAGAAATAATCCATAACTGTCCTACATGGAGTTGGGTGCCAGGGAGACAAAAGAAGTATATGACAATTTTCCAGGCTTCAAGTAGTCTTTAAGCAAATCTGAGAGGCAAGATTCATATGCATGACAGAGTTAGCACATAGTGTAGAACGAAGATTGGCAAACTTCACCTGCAAAGGACCAGGTAGTAAATATTTCAGTCATTGTGGGTCGTATGTTTTCTGTTGCGACTGCTCAGCTCTGTTGTAGCATGGAAGCAGCTATAGACGATACATAGATCAATGGGCATGGCTGCGTTTCAGTGAAACTTTACCGGACACATCATTTTTACATGTCATGAAATATTCTTCTTTTGGTTTTTTTCAACCATTTAAAAATTTAAGCATCATTCTTAGCTTGTGGATCATACAAAAACAGATAGCAGGGCAGGGTATGTTTGGCTTTCGTAGTTTCCCAACCCTTGGTGTAGAACATAAGTTAGTACTCACGTAGTTCAGATAAAATGATCTAGAAGTGAAAGGAAGAAAGAGGCATAGTTGAGATCCCTGCATAGAAAAATCAAAACTTAAACTGAATCTGGAAGGTAGTAAAAGAATTTGGACAATGAAAGAAAGTTTTATTTCCAGTCAGCAACAGCATAATCCAAGAGACATGAGTTGAGTGTGGTAGTTAGTAAGTGATGAGATTACTCTGAATGGAGCAGATGGTCCTTATTATCCACCAACTGTTGGGGATCTGTTACATATCTATATCTATCTTTATCTATCTATCTACATATATATGGCCATAAAGTTGAATAGATAAGATGTAAACATTGCTTCTCCTCTCTCTATTCTATTTTTGTAGAATTGCTTTTAGAAAAATATTGAACCTGCTCCTTCTTGCCTCCATGACTCTTAAACTCTCTTTTCAAAATTTTCTCCTCTGTATTTCTTTGATCTTTATTCTGGATGATTTCCTCAGATATGTTTTCTAGCACCTATTTCTTGTTCTCAATTGTGTCTAATCTACTGTGTAACACTTTCATTGAAGTTTTAATATCAATGGCTGTATCAGTTCTTTCTAAAATTCCATTATTCCCCCAAATCTTCCCTTTCTAGTTTCATATGGACCAATTCTTGAACTACAGTTCTATACTTTAATTTTTATCTTTAAACAAATTAAACATACTTCATAGTGTAGTTTAGATTGTTTTATTATCTCTAGTTTTTAGGATGCTAATTTTCTGGGCTCGTTGCTCATGACAATTTGTTTCTTTGGTTTATAAATTTTGATAGTTAACTGACATTCACTGGGGTTTTTACCTGAGAGAGCCTTGGGCTCAGGATTATGAAAGCATTCCTACAAAGTGGTTTTGCATTTGCCCCTGCTAAGCCCTTAGGATTCTTACCCATTCCATAACAGTTTCTACACTAATCTATTAGCTTCCATATCGTATAGGCAGTATAAATTTGGATCCTGCAACCCCAAAAAGGACAGACTTGAGTTTGATATTTTATGAGTGATTATTTTTCCCATTCGTATCCCCTAGCATAAGGCACACTTCCTTGACTCCTCCCCTAGCTAGTGACTGGCATTGTCCAGACTCTTCGTCTTGGAGTATGCAGAGCTTAGTTCTTGCTCCTTACCTCACTCAGGCCTAAAGCATTCTTCCCTCTCCCAGCAATGGCATTACAACTTCAGCCCCTGCCCTTAGATCCAAGATTTCATGTCTATGGACCATGGCTTTCTGCTCTGGCATTTGGGAATTTCTCTTCCATTTGAGTTTATCTTATGCATTTCTCACTTTTTTTTTTTTTTTTGAGACAGAGTGTCACTTTGTTCCCCGGGCTAGAGTGAGTGCCATGGCATCAGCCTAGCTCACAGCAACCTCAAACTCCTGGGCTTAAGCAATCCTACTGCCTCAGCCTCCCGAGTAGCTGGGACTACAGGCATGCGCTACCATGCCCAGCTAATTTTTTTTTTTCTATATAGATTTTTAGCTGTCCAAATCATTTCTTTCTATTTTTGGTAGAGACGGGGTCTCACTCTTGCTCAGGCTGGTCTCGAACTCCTGACCTCAAGCGATCCACCCGCCTCGGCCTCCCAGAGTGCTAGGATTATAGGCATGAGCCACCGCGCCCGGCCGCATTTCTCACATTTTAAAAATTATATTTTATCCAGTATTTACTTGGAGGGCAAAGGGAGCCTCACCATACACTTCCATCTGACAAATTATCCAGAGGACCCAGTGGTTTTATTTTTCAGATGAGAAGATAAAAGCATGTGAGGAAAAAGGGGGTGAAGATTTTAAATGTGGACAAGAAGAGAGTGAAGATTCTAAAAAGGAGGGAAAATAAGATCTCTCCAAAGACACCAAAGATTGATATTTCTCATATGTTTTCTGTGTATGTTTAATGTTTTTTAATGTTTTATTTTGAAATAATTTTACATTTATAGAAAATCTGCAAAGATATTACAGAGTTCTCATATGCCCTTCACCCAGCTTCTTCTAATGTTAGCATCTTACCTGACCATGGTACAATGATCAAAAGTAAGAAATCAGCATTGGCTCAATATCATTAACTAAATCACAGACTTTTTAAGATTTTGCCAGGTTTCCACTAATGTCAACTTTCTTTTCCTGGGTCCAATCCAGGATTCCACATTGTATTTAGTTGTTGTGTCTCCTTAGTCTCCTCCAATCTGGGACAGTTCTGCAGTTTATCATTGTGTCTCAGGGCACTCTTGGTGAGGACCTGTCAGGTATTTTGTAAAATACTCCTTGATTTGCATTTGTTTGATGTTTTTTCATGATCAGATTGAGGTGATGTATTAATGGGAAAGATACCACAGAGCTCAGTTCCCTTCTCAAGGCATCATATCAGTGGTACCAGTTGTCAGGATGTCTTATCTCTGGTGATGTTGACCCTGATCATTTGGTTAAGGTGGTATCTACCATGCTTTTTAATTACCTTAAAGTTATCCTTTTTTCCTTTGAAAATGATAAATATTTGGGAGGGAGAGACTTTGAGACTACCAAATATACATTTTCTCCTTAAACTTTTGCCCACTAATTTAAGCATGCATATGTGGATGCTCCTGCAGCAATTTTTGTCAATGTTTTAGTGTTCTAATGATCGTTTTCTATTTCCTTCTTCCCTTTTACATTTATTAATTGGAATTCTGTATTGTCCTTTCTCTACCGTTTACTTATATATTCAATCATTTTTTATATTGGTATGTATGGCCTTAAGGATGTTTATTCTGTTTCATAATTCAATATTTTATTTTGTTTTTGAAATTGTTCCGATTGGCCCTTGGGAGCTCTTTTAGTTTGATTCCTGTGTCCTTTCAGTGTGCCCCATGCTTTTCCTGAGTACTTCCTTACATTTGGGTACCACAAGATCCTCCTGGCTCACCCTGTATTATCCCTGCCCCAGTCCTTAGACTCGTGTTTCCAAGGAGCTTTGTAGATGTTTTAAACCATATTGATGGATAGTTTAGAACCCTCTACTCTCATTCAGGGAATGAGAACAGGGACAGAAAAGAAGAAGCTGAAGGAACTATGAGAACTTCAACTGTAAGAGCAAAGGTAACTCCATGACAGGTTAGGCTTCCTGGAGTAGGCCTAAGTTTCGGTTTCCCTGGAATAGGCCTAAGTTTCAGTTTCCCCGGAATAGGCCTAAGTTTCAGTTTCCCCCGGTGGCCCGAAATGACACCGATGACCACCAGAGGATCCTGAGACTTGGAGCTGACCAATCAGGAGTGAACACAACCATGGAACCGACCAATGAGGAGCCGACACGGTCAGCCAGTCTTGAAGGAACAAATGAACTGAGGGAGGGAGGGGGGGATGGTGTGCCCAGCGTATATAGCCCACTGGAAAGTATAAAAGCTTAGTTTTACCGCAGGGCGGGGTCCTAGTTCGTGGAGAGGCCACTGCGTTGGTGCTCTGGGACTTGGACTCTAGCTCGAGCTAGCCAGTAAACTCCTTTGCCTTTTGCAGCCTCGGTGACTCTGCCTCTCTGTTCCTGGGGCCCAGGGAAACTGGTTCTAACATTTTGGGGGCTCGTCCGGGATCCCAAAACCCCCGGAACAGAATCCAGACCCGAGGAGGAGCTGGAACTCTGAAAATCCCTACGGTGCAGGTAACTAGGCCCTGGGAAGTGCCCGGCAGAAGTCCTAGGTGGATGCACTGGAGGGTCGCTGGTCGGGAGCAGAGGGAGACGTCCCTGGCCCCCTCGGTAGGTTTCCGGCGTGGGCCCGATAAGGGTCCGTTTGGGAGGGAGACCAAGTTGGCCATAGGGCCAAGAATCAGGGATTTGTGAAACATCTTGTCATCATTGTCGATCCGTATTATTGTCTTGTTGCCATCATCGTTCCGTATTTGAGTTTTTGGTGTCAGTTTGTTGCTCGCCTCGTCGCTTTTGTCCGTGTTTTATGTTTCTTCTTCATTCATAGGACTGGACTGTGAACTTGATCCAATGTGCAGAGAGACGATTCCCAGTCCCGAAAATTCCTTGGTTAACAAAGGAGTTAGCTGTCCCTATTGTCGCAGAGGGAGCAAAGATGGGTGGACTAAGTCCCCTTCCCCAGTAACTTTTTCTCTTCCTCCGCAGCCTACTACATCACACAATCCTTGGCCTGCGACTTCACCAGGCCCCGGAACTCTGTCCCCTAAAGCCACTTCCTCGCCCTTCTGATATTCCTAACTCCTTTTATACTTGCAGGGATGGGACAGACTCAGATGACGCCTCTGTCTATCCTCATAGACCATTTTAAAGAAGTCAGGGACCGGGCTCATGATCTCTCTTTAGAAATCAGGAAAGGCAAATTTATTAAGTTTTGTGAGACTGAGTGGCCAACCTTTGGGGTTGGGTGGCCCCGGGATGGAACATTCGATCTTGGTATTATTTGTAAGGTGAAAGAAATTGTTTTCAATAAAGGGTCCCATGGCCGCCCTGACCAGATCCCGTACATCATTGTCTGACAGGACTTAGTCCAGGATCCCCCACCCTGGTTGAGGAAGATCCTGCCCCCAATAGGACACAGCAAGATCATGGTAGTGAAGGGGGCCAGGAAAGAGGCAGACTCCAAATCGGGACCCACAAATGGCGCTCCTTTGGACTCGCCCCCTGTTCTTCCGGATTCCACTCCACATCCTGACCTAATAGACCAGGAGTAGAATCCACCCCCTCCTTATAACCCTGCTGAGGCCCCAGCCCCAGCTGCTGCAGCTCCTCTTGTGGACAGCCCGGCGTACGGGACCTAGCAGCAGGCTGCTAGGACATCAGACCCAGAACCAGTAATGACTCTCCCCCTGCGTACAATAGGGCCCCCGCAAGCAGATGGGGAGCAGGCTTACCAATATTGGCCATTCTCGACTAGTGATCTCTGTAACTGGAAGTCTCAAAACGCCAACTTCTTGGAGAACCCTAAAGATCTGATTAACCTCTTAGATTCTGTTTTGTTCACTCACCAGCCCACCTGGGACGATTGTCAGCAACTACTAAAAGTTCTCTTCACTACTGAAGAGAGGGAAAGAATACAGGGGGAAGCACGGAAACTGGTTCCAGTAGATGACGGCAGACCCACTGCTAACCCAGGGATCATAGACCCAGCGTTTCCACTCAAAGGACCCCCCTGGGACTACAACGAGGCTGAAGGTAGGGAGCGTCTCCGGGTCTACCGCCAGACTCTAATGGCGGGTCTCCCAGCAGCGGCACGAAAGCCAACGAATTTGGCTAAGGTAGGAGATGTTCGCCAGGGGGCGGAGGAGAGCCCGGCGAACTATATAGAAAGGCTAATGGAAGCTTTTAGGCAGTATACGCCTATAGATCCCACTGCGGATGGGAGCAAGGCAGCAGTAATGATGGCCTTTGTAAACCAGGCAGCCCCCAATATAAGGAGGAAAGTACAGGAGATAGATAGGTTATGTGAGAAGACACTGCAGGATCTATTAGAGGTGGCTGAGAAGGTCTACAATAATAGGGAGACCCTGGAAGAAAGGCTAGAAAGAATTAGACAAGAGGATAGGAAATTCCAGGCTGGGGAAACTAGAAAAGCTAGCAAAGAGATGGCCAAAATTCTTCTAGCGGCTACAGGGAGCACGTTAGGGAGAAAAGAGTTCGACGAGGAAGGAAAGGGCTGCCCCCGTAGGGGAAGGCTAGACAAGATCAGTGTGCATATTGTAAGGAAAGGGGGCATTGGGCTAGAGAATGCCCCAAGAGAAAGGGGGGCCCAGGGAGGACAGCATCACCTGAGAGTCTTACTAGCAGGGCAAGAGGAAGATAGTGAATAGGGAAGACGGGGTTCGGATCCCCTCCCCGAGCCCAGGGTAACCTTAGATGTGGAGGAGAGCCCAGTCAGTTTCCTGGTAGACACAGAGGCAGAACATTTGGTAACTACTGAAACCACTGGAAAATTGTCCAACAAGACTAGTTGGGTGCAGGGGGCAACCGGAACCAGACCCTACCGGTGGACTACCCGGCGAAAGTTAGACCTGAGCTCAGGGCAAGTGAGCCATGCCTTTATGGTCATTCCGGAATGCCCCACCCCCTTGTTAGGAAGAGACATACTCGCAAAGCTAAGGGCCCGTATCTATTTTGAAGAGGAAGGAATAAAGTAACTGATGCTAAGGTGAACCTTATCAGCAGCCCTGGGGTTACTCAAGTCCTGACCCTGGCCCAGGCGGATGAATACCGACTGTATCAGCCCATGGGGATCCATCAAGAAGGAGAGATGGACCACTGGCTTCAAGAGTTTCCTAAAGCCTGGGCTGAGACAGGGGGAGCAGGATGGGCGAAACATCGGCCTCCTCTCTACATTGAGCTGAAACCAGGAGCTGAACCGGCGCGAGTTAGGCAGTACCCCATGCCCCAAGAAGCTAGAGTGGGAATAACACCCCACATTCGAAGGCTCCTAGATGCTGGGATTCTCTGGAGGTGTCAGTCAGCCTGGAGTACTCCCTTGCTGCCAGTGAGGAAACCGGATGGAAAGGATTATCGGCCTGTGCAGGACCTCAGGGTGGTCAACGCGTGTGTCCTAGACATCCACCCTACGGTTCCCAACCCCTACACCCTGCTAAGCTCCCTTTCTCCAACACAAACCTGGTATACCGTCCTGGATTTAAAGGATGCTTTTTTCAGCTTAGCAGTGGCCTCGTGCAGCCAGGAGATATTTGCTTTTGAGTGGCCGGATGAGGAGAGGGGAATCCAGGGGCAGTTGACATGGACAAGGCTACCCCAGGGGTTAAAGAACTCACCCACCTTGTTCAACCAAGCCCTCCACGATGACTTGGGTGAGTACCGTGCCAGCCATCCAGAGGTGACCCTGTTACAGTATGTAGATGATCTGCTACTAGCTGCCCCAACCCCAGAGACCTGCTTAGAGAGCACCAAGGACCTACTCAGGGTGCTGGGCCAGATGGGATACCGAGCTAGTGCTACGGAGGCGGCCGGTAGGGTACCTGTCCAAGAAGCTAGATCCGGTAGCAGCAGGATGGCTGGCATGCCTGCGAATCATTGCAGCTACTGCTTTGCTGGTCAAAGACGCCAACAAGCTCACCCTGGGTCAGCATTTGCACATTACCACCCCTCACGCCATAGAGGGGATCCTGAAGCAGCCGCCAGGACGATGGATTACAAATGCGAGGCTGGCTCACTACCAGGGACTTCTGTTGGACGCTCCTCGTATGGAGTTCGGACTCCTGCCATCCTGAACCCAGCCACGCTTCTGCCAGATCCTGAGCCGGCAACGCCGGATCATAGCTGCCTTGGGATCCTGGCCAAGACCCAGATGGCCCGGAGGGACCTGCAAGACCACCCCCTCGCGAACAGCGACCTGACCTGGTTCACGGATGGGAGCAGCTTCATCCGGGACGGACACAGGCACGCGGGGGCGGCTATAGTAGATGGACAAGGCAAGCTTATCTGGGCCACATGCCTTCCACAGGGGACGTCTGCCCAGAAGGCTGAGCTGGTTGCATTGATGGAAGCCCTTCACCGGGCCCAAGGGAAATGGCTGACGGCGTATACCGACAGCCGCTATGCCTTTGGGACAGTGCATATACATGGAGCCCTCTATAAGGAAAGGGGCTTCATCACAGCAGAGGGCAAAGAAATCAAGCATAAGCCTGAAATACTTCAATTGCTAGAAGCCACCCTGTTACCAGAGGCAGTGGCTGTAGTCCACACTCCGGGACACCAGAAGGGGGACTCCCTAGAAGCTTGAGGCAACCGGGCTGTGGACGCTGAGGCCAAGAGGGCGGCAGAAGGACCTACACTGACAGATGTCCTGCACTTGAGCCTGCCGCCCCCGGGGATGGGAGAGATACCCCCTCAACTGGACTATTCCAGTACAGACATGAACTGGGCCAGAGAAGAACTGCGGGCGACACAGGATAAGGACGGCTGGTTCCAGGATGGAGAGCACTGCCTAGTAGTTCCCAAAGCCTTGGGGAGCCACCTGCTAGGACACTTGCACCAGACAACGCATCTCAGCAAGAAGAAGATGCTACAGCTGCTGGACACTGCACAACTCCGGTTCAAATCACAAGGAAAGATAGCAGAAAGCATTGCCAGGAACTGTCGTGCCTGCCAGGTCATGCAGCCGGGGAAGATCAGAGGGACCCATGCAGGTACCAGGGAACGGGGGAGGCGGCCAGGATTGTTTTGGGAAATAGATTTTACGAAGGTAAGACCAGGGAAATATGGGTACAAGTACTTGCTGGTCATGGTAGACACCTTCTCAGGGTGAGTAGAGGCTTTTCTTACTAAAGGAGAAACTGCTTTAATAGTGGCAAAGAAAATGTTAAAGAAATAGTTCCCAGATATGGGCTGCCGGAGAGCATAGGGTCTGACAATGGGTCAGCCTTCACAAGTCAAGTTAGTCAGGGGCTAGCCCGGGCTCTGGGGGCAGATTGGAAATTACATTGTGCATATAATTCCCAGAGCTCAGGGCAGGTAGAAAGAACGAACAGAACCCTAAAGGAGACTTTGACTAAATTGGTTCTGGAGACTGGCGGAGACTGGGTGACCCTCCGTCCCTTCGCCCTGTTCCGAGCTCTGAACACCCCCTATCATTTAGGCCTAACCCCCTTTGAGATTGTATACGGCGCTCCTCCACCTGTAATACCAAAAATGATCTCTGGGGCTCTGCCTGAAAACCCTAAAGAAGTGCTGCAGGCTGTACAGGCCCTGCGACGGGTTCAGAGCCAGGTCTGGCCTGCCCTCCGAGCCTTTTACCAGGCAGCTCGACAGGAGGAAGAAAAGGCTAATGGACATCCCTACCAGCCAGGAGATTGGGTATGGGTAAAACGGCATAATAGCAAAACCCTGGAGCCCAGGTGGAAGGGACCTTTTCAGATTATTGTTGTTACCCCCACTGCCCTAAAGGTTGATGGAGTGGCGACCTGGGAACACCACTCCCATGTAAGACCTGCCAACAAGGACGAGCAGGAGCAGCAGCAAGCTCAGTGGAGAGCCTCGGCAGATCTACAGAATCCGCTGAAGACCAGACTGACTCGCGTGACAACCTGACTGACACAGGACTAATGATGAAGACACAGGATAAAAATGCTTGTGGTGACTGTTATATTCATAACCCTTATGGCGAAAGCAATGACTGACCCAGATCCCCACATACCCCATAACCTCACCTGGGAAATCTCTGACTTAGAAACCCATGAAGTTTATAACAGAACCTTTGGAACTGCCCCTCTTAACACCTGGTGGACAGATCTGTACTTCAATTTAGAACAAATAGCCCCGATTCCCCAAGACCATGAATTCACGGGACCGGGGCGGGACTGGTGGAGTAATAACTCATATGGGGGAGGTGGCAGTGGTATGAGGGAACAGAGAGCATCCATGAGTAGAAATGGGTTTTATGCATGTCCTGGGTTTAGGACAGGGGAAATGAGACGCACATGTGAGGAAATTGAGTCTCTTTACTGTGCAGCCTGGAGGTGTGTGACCACCAATGACGGGGAATGGAGATGGCAGGTACCGCCTCTTTTTATGGAAGTGTCTTTTGTCCGGCCATGCTCACAAACCAGGTATGCCTCTGACTGTAACCTGATACGTGTAAGGTTCACAGATGAAGGAAAACGGGACAGACGGTGGGTCTCAGGACCATCTTGGGGAGTTTTGCTCTATCAGCACCCATATTTTGGCACTGTGATACAGCTTGAACTAAGGGTCCCTCCCATCTCAAGCATTGTGGGACCCAATCTGGTGCTGGGGCAGATGCTAGGGGGACAACAAAACGGCCCCCGCCCAACTGTCGGCCCACTTTCACTTTCAACAACCCCCAATGACAGAGGCGGGAGCTCAAGTAGTCCCCAGAGCAGATGAAGCAGGAGCTCAGGTAGCCCCCAGAGCATATGAGTCAGGAGATCCTCTATGGAAAATGCTGACAGCAGCTTATGAGGCATTAAATCAATCCGACCACAACGCTACGGAAGCCTGTTGGTTATGCTATGATATCAGACCCCCTTTCTATGAAGCAGTAGGAGTGGATGCCCCTTTCCACTGTTCGGGAGAAGAGGTCCCTGGGGCCTGCGCGTGGGATTGCGAAGGCTCGGGGCTGACACTTCAGGCAGTCACAGGGAATGGAACCTGCATAGGAAAGTTGCCCCTAGCCATGCACAGTTCTGTAGACTGGACTGGAGGAACAAAATGGGTGGTCCCGGCACTCAGTGGATGGTGGATTTGTTCTAAAACACATCTGACACCATGCCTCAGCCTG
This sequence comes from Lemur catta, assembly GCF_020740605.2. NCBI lineage: Eukaryota > Metazoa > Chordata > Mammalia > Primates > Lemuridae > Lemur > Lemur catta. The sequence goes on from NC_059128.1 coordinate 161,139,699, forward strand.
TTTGTCTTTGAGGAGTTAGAGGAATTCTGCATCATGGTGCTAGTATTCCCTAGGGTTATTTACCACCAAGAAAATATAATATATGATGCATGGACAAAGGGCACAGAAGGTGCCGGGTTGGCTAGAAAAAAAGAGAGAGCCCTTTACAGCAATAACCTTAGCCCCCCTTTTTGGCCTGAGTGCAATAGGAGCAGGGACAGGTATCTCATCCTTAGCGGTGCAGCATACGAGGCTTGACAGTCTAAGGGCTGCCGTAGATGAAGATATAGCCAGAATCGAGGAGTCCATCTCCCATTTAGAAAAGTCGCTAACTGTCTGAAGTGGTGCTGCAGAACCAGAGGGGACTAGATCTAGTGTTCCCCCAACAGGGAGGGCTATGCACAGCTCTAGGAGAAGAGTGCTGCTTCTACACTGACCATACCGTAGTAAGAGAATCCATGGCTAAAATTAGGGAAGAACTGGCAAAGCGAAAAAGAGAGCGTGAACAAAGAGAAGAATGGTTTGAGTCATGGTTCAATAGCTCCCCTTGGCTGACCACTTTGCTTTCCACTTTGTTAGGACCCCTAATTGTGCTTCTGCTCATCCTCACTTTCGGACCGTGAATTCTGAATAGATTAGTGACATTTGTAAAAGAGCGAGTCAATACCGTGCAATTGATGGTACTGCGGCAACAGTACCAACAGCTGAGTCATGACTCCTACCTAGAAATGGGGGAAATACGGGACCCCATGTACGAGCAAGAATGCTCGCAGGAACAAGAAAAAGGGGGGAATGTAAGAGCAAAGGTAACTCCATGACAGGCTAGGCTTCCTGGAGTAGGCCTAAGTTTCGGTTTCCCCGGCCCATGACCACCGGAGGATCCCGAGACTTGGAGCCAACCAATCAGGAGTGAACACAACCATGGAACCGACCAATGAGGAGCCAATATGGTCAGCCAGTCTTGAAGGAACAAATGAACTGAGGGAGGGAGGGGGGATGGTGTGCCCAGTGTATGTAGCCCACTGGAAAGTATAAAAGCTTAGTTTTACCGCAGGGTGGGGTCCTAGTTCGTGGAGAGGCCACTGCGTTGGTGCTCTGGGACTTGGACCCTAGCTCGAGCTAGCCAGTAAACTCCTTTGCCTTTTGCAGCCTCGGTGACTCTGCCTCTCTGTTCCTGGGGTCGAGGGAAACCGGTTCTAACACAACATTCAGAATTTGAGTAGAGAAAGGATTGGGAGCCAGCAAAGGAGACAGAGAAGGAGCCATCAGAGGAATGCGAGGAAATCAGAGCATTTTATCAGAGAAGCTAAGAGATGATGTCCTCAGCTTTAACTTCAGGGTTCCCATAAAGTTTCCTCCCTAACCTCTGCCACTGTTATCTCACTATTCCCTCATCAGGAAAGCTGAGTCTTTCAGCCGGATATTTTTATTGTCCTGGACTAACCAAATCCCTAACTTTGCTAGGACTGCAGTAAACACAGCCACAACTAACAAATTCAGCTCTATGGGCTTTAGGGCTTCATCTCTCAAGCTGAAATGCTTTTCCCCTCCTCTCTCATACCCAAATCCCACTCATCTTTCCAAAGCCAGGGCAGCTTTTACCTGAACCTTTTATCAAACTCTCAGCCTACATTTATCTTTTGCTCTTTATAAATACCATACTATGGTTCTTATCTCTTCAGCCAATTTAGTACTTGGAAAAAATATATATGTATATGTATACACACACACACACACACACACACACACACACACATGCACACACTTTTTTTTTTTTTTTGAGACAGAGTCTCGCCCTGTTGCCCAGGCTAGAGTGAGTGCCGTGGCATCAGCCTAGCTCACAGCAACCTCAAACGCTTGGGCTTAAGCAATCCTTCTGCCTCAGCCTCCCAAGTAGCTGGGACTATAGGTGCTCACCACCTTGCCCAGCTAATTTTTTTTGTTTCTATTTTTAGTTGCCTGGTTAATTTTTTTTATTTTTATTAGAGATGGTCTCGCTTTTGTTCAGGCTGGTCTTGAACTCCTGACCTCAAGCTTTCCTCCCACTTTGGTCTCCCAGAGTGCTAGAATTACAGGCATGACCCACCATGCCCAGCCAATTATATTCTTTTTAAAAAATGTTCTATTTGTTTCATATTATTTATTCCCCAACAATAATACTGTAGTTCCTTTAGATCAGAGAGCATACCTCATACTCGCCAGCAGCTTAGCAATTAGTAAAATCTAACTACTAACTGACATTTAACAAATATATGTCAGTTTAACATACATATCAACAAATCAACCACTATAGTCATTCAAAAAAAAAAAAAATAGTTGAGCACTGGGAAGATTCCAGTAGCTATCTTATCTATGCAGGAATGTCAAAAACTACACCTTAAGATGCAAAGTTAAAATAGCTATCAAATTGCTTAGGGCTTTGGTGGTATTACAAGAAAATGTAACCCTGAGCCAGGGCAATTCTTATTTCTCACCAGGGAACAATTTACCACGATATTCATGGCTTATCTATTCATAAAGTAAGCACCATGATATTTTACATGACACTTTCTTGCTTTGTTTTAGAACATCTACCTGACCAACTCTATTTTTAAAATCAGGCCGGGCGTGGTGGCTCATTCCTGTAATCCTAGCACCCAGGGAGGCCAATGTGGGAGGATTGCTTGAGCCCAGGAGCTTGAAGTTGCAGTGAGCTATGATGATGCCACTGTACTCTAGCCAGGGAGACAGAACAAGACTCTACCTCAAAAAAAAAAAAGATATTTTAAAAAACAACTACCAGTTATAGAATTATTAGTATATAAAGTCATCAAATTTTCAAATAACAAATGGGAACTTATTAAGAGAATTCATTTTTAAAAAATAAATCATTGTTTTTCTCATTAAAAACAATATTTATTTGTTGGCAAATCAAGAAAGATAAGCAAAAAAAAAAAATCCCATAATTCCACACTCCAAACCAGATACGGTTAACATTTTATAGTATAACACACTATGTGTATATTTAAGGACTGTGCATATGAGACGGTTTTATACAAATTACTTTGTAACTTATCTTTTTCACTTAATGTTTAGTATTTTCTCACATTATTAAACATTTTTATACATTGTCTCTTTATGGTAGTGAATGGAATTTCAGATTGGATATACCATTATTTATTAAACTAGTCTCTATGTTTGGACCTTAGAGTGTTTCCAAATATCTTCAAATATATGCCATGCTGTGAAGAACATTCTTATGCTTGTGAACACAACCATAATTATTTCGTTAGCACAAATTTATAAAAGTGAATGTCTCTGTATGAATACCTTGATACAGCTTAAGGTGTTTTGTTTTGGTTTGTTTTGCTTTTAAATGACCAGTGCCCATCTGCCCACCAGAAAGTTTCTGCCAGTTTACACCCCCAATCATTACTAGTTAAATCACCTTTCAAATAATGTATCATTTCATATTCCTAAAGGAACTATGCATCCCTCTAAAGACTCTCTAAAAAGATGATGATATAATGCTGTATTTTCTTTCTTCTATTATGGGAGTATACTTTTCCCCAGTAACTTTTATAAATTTTTAAATATTTTGCTTCCTGATATAAAAAATGCAAAATGACACTCATTATTTAGTATTAGTTGCAAAGAAAGTATAAGGTCATCTGAAATTATATAGTCTAAGGAAACATTTCTACAGCTAAGAAGAACAATAATGAAATTTATTAATCAAGCTCCTATTTACAAAATCTCTTGTCAAGAAGAATTATTTTCAAGTCAGTTTTCCTGCTTTCTTTGGTATTATTAGTATACTTGAAGGAAAGATAATATTTTGCACTCTTATTTAATGTTTACCAATTTTTCTTATTAAAAATATCAGGTTCAGCCAACACTTGCATGTGTGCAAACCCATAACTGAGGGATAGTTGTCACATTTAAAGAAATAATGATGTTTCTCAGTAGAAATGTGATCATTATTTATTCATTTGTATTTGTTTATACACTCACCTTTACACAAAAAATTTGGAGACAGCGTACTTATGTTTAAATGACAGAATAACAAGTAAAATAATTGGTCAAATCTATTATTTCAAATAAACCAATAGGTCCAAGAAAAAGAGAATTACAAATATGTCAACATACTAACTCTGCTCTGCTTGAACTTCAAATGTGGTTTCCTGAATTGTTTGTTCCTATTTGAAACATAAGCCTTCATTGTTAATACACATGTCAAACTTATATAACATAAAACATTAAAATGACAGTTTAATAATTTTCAAGTATTATTTATTTCAAGAGAAAAATGAACAGGTACTTAAAAGAAACAAGTAGTTAATATATACACTTTCCCAATCTTGTAGATAAAAGTCAGAAGAGCAATGTAGACTAAGACTACATTCAAACAACTTTTCAAACAATTGATCAGGCTGCAGTGGAAGAAAGTAGCCCACTTTTCCCATCAAAGGTCTGAAACACAGGGGATAAAATCAACCTGCTTTTTTTTCCTACTTGCCCAGCATCAATCATGGGTGACTAAATCTCTACAAGGTTGCTTTAAGTTGAACAGTCTTTTTAACTAATACTGTATGCTTAAAGGGAGATGAAGTTGGCATCTAGGAAAAAAGAAACAGTGTGTTGGTCCCCAAAGAGACATTTAAAAAGCCAAAGGTCGCATAAGCAGTCTGGCAGTGGCAATAGCGCAAGGAAAAAGCCTTTACCAAACACAACGGAGGCCCATCAGGATGCAGGGATCTGCACACATAATCTCATTTTACTATTTGTAATATTATTTATATTTTCTGCAAATTGGACAATATATATATTTGGTAAGACAAGCAAAGTTGCATCTTAAAGAAATACAGGCTAAAAGAACTGATAAGGGATTAGCAAAGTCAAGTCTCCCCTGGTATATTTCTAAATCATGTAGAGTCTAAGATTTCTAGAGTGGTCACAGGACTATCGGGCAAGGGCTTGCATTCTAGAAAAATGCCTCACTGTTTAAATGCTAAGACAGTGACACTGTAAATGCATGTTACACCTTGGAAGCTCCTAATAGTGTGGAGTAAAAACACACACAAATACATGCAAAATGCTGTATTCTCTCATCATAATTTTCCAAATTTTAAAATGTATGTTTTTTGATTGGCATGGGTTGTCTCTATGATATAAGCAAATTGTCTGTTTTTCTAACTTAAACTTTTTTTTTTTCTTTTTTTTTTTTTCTATTATTTCATTGTTTGGCTGTACCATAGTTTTTTTTTTTTTTTTTTTTAATTTCAGCTCATCATGGGCTAACTTAAACTTTTGGAAGATTTTTTTGTTTGTGTTTGTTTTGTAGATTGAGTACGCATTGAAAAGTGAAATATTATTTTCCAGGAACCATAATCATTAGAAACTTTTGGAGGAAGGAAACTTTTTACATGAAACATACTCATGTAAATTGTCACTGTGCAACTCAGTAATGCTGGGAGCTTTAGTTCCTTCTTAGTAGAAAATGAACTTTTCCTCTTAAGTAAAGGGATATTACTAGACACAATGACTCTTACTGGGAACTTAAAATTAAACTTCAAAAGCAGCTTCAAGGTTGGGTGTGGTGGCTCATGCCTATAATCCTAGCACTTTGGGAGCCCAAGGCAGGAGGATCACTTGAGGTCAGGAGTTCGAGAACAGTCTGAGTAAGAGTGAGACCCCGTCTCTACTAAAAATGGAAAATTAGCCAGGCGTGGTGACGCATGCCTGTAGTCCCAGCTACTTGGGAGGCTGAGGCAGGAGGATCACTTGGGCCCAGAAGCCTGAGGTTGCTGTGAGCTAGGCTGATGCCATGGCACTCTAGCCAGGGCAACAGAGCATGAATCTGTCTCAAAAAAAAAAAAAAAACAAATTAGCTTCCGTTATATCCAGGGAATGCATAAATGCATAACTAGTTAATAATTCACTCCATCTCAGTGTGTGCAATAATGTGACATTATGATTAATGTGTTTCTTCTTTGTTTAATTTGTTTATTTTGTTTCTGGTCTTGTAGAAGTACTGTGTATTTCCTAGGTCTTTTAAGTCTCTGACCAGTAAGCACTTTCCTTTTGCTGAATGTACAGAGGGGAGAGAAGATGCTTCAGAAAGGACCCTAGACTCTTGCTACTCAGAGATCAGCAGCATGACACCATCTGGGAACTTGTTAAAAAATCAGAATATTGGGCCCCATTCCAAACCAGCTGAATCTGAATCTGCTTTTAAACAAGATCCCCAAGAGATGCAAAATAAATCAGAGTTTAAGAAGCATTGTCTTACAGTAGCTTTACTCCTCCTCATTTAAGTATTTTCTCCCTGACTATTCTTTCATTTAGAAAGAGATGTAGCTATATGAATACTGGCCCATTTTCAGATAGACATGAAAGAAAGGTAATACTTTTAATTTATATTAATCTACTTTGTTTATGACCTCTTTCATTGTCTGGAGACATCTACCTTCAGGGTAGGGGGATTAGAATTGCCAAAGCAAGACTGTGAGAAAAAAAAAGGAAAGAAGAAGTTAATGCTCAGCCTACAATATCCTAAATAGAATGATTTATTCTGCCAAAACATTAATAAAAGGCTTGAAAGTCAAGGTTTATTAAGAGAAATAATGTTTCTACCATCCTTATCTTTCCCCCATTTATCATGTCACAAAGCAGGTGATGTGGATCATGTTTTTTTCTATAGAATAGAGAAGATATCCATTCCACCTGTTACCTAGGCTGTAAATTTTTTCCTTTATTAGTTTTATTTTGAAATAATTTTATATTTACAGAAAAGTTGCAAAGATAGCACAAAGTTCCTGTATGCCTTTCACCCAGCTTTGCCTAAATTTTATATCTTATATAACCATGATACAATGATCAAAATTAAGAATTAACATTAGTACAATACTCAGATTCTATTCTGATGACCCCAGTTTTTCTACTAATGTCCTTTATCTTTTCAGTCCAATTTATGATACCATACTGAACTTAGTGCATCCGTCTTCTCCAGGTTATGATTGTTTCTTGGTCTCTCCTTGTCTTTCATGACCTTGACAGTTTTGAAAAGAATTTATTATATATTTGGTCCCCCAATTCAAGATTGTTTAATGTTTGTCATAATTAGACTATGCTTATAGATTTGGGGGAAGAAAACCAGAAAGGAGATATTAGGCCATAAATGTTTATCCTTAATGTATAAGGATAAGCTGGGGAGGAAATAAAAAGCCAGAAGTTTGCTCCTCTGCTCCCCAGAGATGTTAGGGAAGGCAGAGAGACTGAAGTAGGGCAAATAGATAAGATGATCTTAGGTTTCTAGTTTTCACCCCCTCCTCCACTCACACCCTTTTGGGACTAAGCCTCAGGGGAGAAGCAACTTCTAACATCTAGATAGGTATAGGGTGCCTAGAGGCAACTAAGTTAGTGGCTCACTTTCCCAGATGCCAGTAAATGTTTAACAAGTGCTTTAGGGTGGGGGTGGAGGGGTGGAGGTAAGGGAGGGTGGAGTCCTGATTTGTAATGTTTGCCAACTTCTATGATGTAAATATTCCTACTGTGGCTGATTTCAAGCTACCAAAGTGACATCACTGAATGCAGAGTTGGGAAGAGCTGTGTGGCAGGACACCATGATATAGTATTTCCACCATACACATACAATAAACATAGTAGTGAAGTGTAGAACAAGAAATAGGAAGTGATGATTTTTGACTTTTTGTTTTTAATATGATTTGTCTGAATGTAAGTGCATATCATTAAATTCAATAATGGCTATGTTTACTGGCTCACAAAATTCCTGACAACTGCCTCCAGCACTCCACTGCTTCTAGAAAACTGGCCCTTTGGCTCAGCATCATATCCCATGTAGCTCAGGAGGTACAGAAGTGGCAGTAAAAGGTGGGTAGATATATAGGACTTAGAACACATTCTTGTCTCATCACGGCCTCTGGGTGGTAAGCAGGAACCCTCAGGTTCCTCACCTTCCCACTGAGAGTGCTGGAAGGCTGGCAGAGAGGTCCGGGGGCTTTGACACCCGGGGAAATGTTCAGAACTATGGCGGCAGTAGTAAGGGCCAGCACACATCATCCCAAAAGATCGTATGGAATCTAGTTTACATTTCAGTGGCTAGTTTATATTCAGCCTCTCTATAGTAGACACCATTGGTTATCCAGAGGGCAGCATATGATCCAAGGGTGCCACAGAATACAATAAGACCCCCTCATGTACCCAGATGCTATATTGGGAATGAGAAAGAAGAGGGAGGAGGTAGAGAATCAGAGAAAGACTGCACATTTTCCCAAAAATACTGGGTCATCTACAACAATGTTACTCCCAATATGGTCCAAGGGCCAGTGCCAGTACAAAAACTGTTACTGGTCTGAGATGAGATAAATACAGGTGAGAGGTGATGTTTAGAAATTTTTATTGTAAATTGACATTGCCATGACATCCTAGTTTGTGATCAGTGGACTGTTCTTGTTGAACAGGATATAGACCAGTTCAGGTGTGTTGAACTGGCATGGTGAGTTGCTGGTGGCACAAGCTGAATACTGGTCATGCATAATAGGACTATGTATTTGGTCCATGATTAGAAAAATCAACTTGACAAGCATCATTCTAAAAGACTTTTTAAATCATCTCTTTTGGATGAGAAACTCAAATAGTTTGATTCAGAGGTTCTCGAAACGTGGTCTGTGGACCAACAATATCAGCATCACCTGGGAACTCATTAGAAATGTAAATGCTAGGGTTCCACCCTAGATTTACTGAATCAGAAACCCTGGGGGTGGACCCAGTAATCTGTGTTTTAACAAGTCCTCCAGGTGACTCTGATGGGTGTTTACGTAAATATTTAAGAACCATTGGTTTGAATGTTTAAAGTGAAAGAATTATGGTCAAGCTAGAGGAGAATGAAACACTATTAATTAAGTGTAAATTATCCTTGCTAAACTGCAGCACTGGAGCCAATGAAGATCAGACCTGGTAGAGTAAAAGAAGGAAAACTAAAGTTTCTTTGCATACTGTATTTGAATGATATGAAAGTTAAGGAGGCCAAGACCTAAAGTTGAATACTTTTAGTAGGTGATCATTTTTTATTCCTCTCTAAGTTTGCTGCTTGTGGCTCTACATTTCTAAGCATAACCCATTTCCCAGCACCCATCAGCCTAGAAGTGGTAAAAATAGGGTCACCGTACCAGTAACACAAAAATATTTATCTCGCTTTATTCTCACCACACAATTGTTGGATTTCTGGCTTTCCTCACATTCCCTTCAACAACTACTACTATTAATAGTTCAGGAGACCTCCTCTTGGCTAATCTGTGTCATCCATCCTTCTCCCTCTCTGCCTGGGGTGTTCTCCGTACCTAGTGTGTATTCTTCCCCAGTGCTTCTGCTCCTTCCCAGGGAAGGTTGATCTGGGTATTAGCCATATTGCAGCCAAGAAGAAAGTCTCTCTGCTCTCCATCTATCTTACATAATTTTATCAGAGGATAACACTCAGGGCTCATAGGATCTTCTAAGCTAGTCATTCTCAAACTCAAACATGTATACAAATCACTCAGGTCTCTTGCTAATGTGCAAATTCTGATTCAGCAAATCTAGGCTAGGCCTGAAGACCTGCATTTCTAACAAGCTCCCAGGTGAAGCCTATGCTGCCAGTTTGTGTACAATATTTTGAGAAGCAAGGTTGACAGCAGTGATTTTTCTACTTTTATCATGCCTTCTGCCAGGTATTGAACACAGGGCAGTGAGTGTACTCTTAGCGTTAACAATTGTCCTGGTTTGACAGGGATGGTCCTGAAAATCCTGTATCTCAGGATACTCCTTAGTCCTGGGCACACCAGGATGAATGGTCATCCCAGCAACCTGAACAGCTCACATCCTGAGCCCTCTCCTACCTCCTTCCTAACTGACCCACCCTGCCTCTGTGTCTGGACTCTTCCTTTTACCTTTCCCTTAAGATAAATATTTCCCTTGAGGCTTTTCCTTTCTCCTTCATGCAATGTTCCTCCCCTGTGACAGACCTGTATCCACCAGCCCTAAAGACACAGCTGTGTCTGCAGCCATGTAGTTTGCTTAGTTTTAGGAAGAGCTGCCCACACTTAAATCAGTTTGGAAGGTTCCATTTAATGTTTCCCCACAACTGGTCAGAATTAAGAGGCCTTCTTACTCTCTGCAGAAAGATTGGGGCCATTATTTGACAGTTTGCTCTCATTTTTTCACATAAACACTCTAATTCTCCCTGGGCTCTACAGACAAAGTGGGTTTCCCTGGTGCCTGGGAGCAATGCCTGTTCTGCTTTGCCTCTTAGGGGAGTTTGTGGCTATCTGGAATTAGAAGAAACCGAAATCTTCAACTCTGGAGCTTGGCAAATACAGTGTGTTTTCCAGTATTTTTAATTGTCCTTTCTAAGCTGGAGTCATAAATATTTTTAGGTGCAACCTCAGACCTTGTCATTATGTCCATCCACAGTTGAAAACCTTCATTAGCACATAATTTACAGAAGAAAAGTTTCCAAACTCACCTTAACACAAAGTCATTGTTCTCAAAAGTTTACTATGCATCAGAATGACCTAGAGAGATTGTTAAAAACACAGATTGCTGGGCTCCACCCTGGGTTTCAGATTAGTAGCTCTGGGTGGGGCCCAGGCTTTTGCATTTCTAACAAGTTCCCAGGTGGCTCTCCTGGTCCACAAACCACATAGTGAAAACCACTGGCCTAGGGCACCCATTCCAACTAGCCACATTCACATTGCTAACACCCAGTTCTAGTTCATGCTTCCAAAGAGAACCCCTTGTTCCCTGTTCATATTGTATGTCTTCCTACTCCAGGCCTTTGTTTTGTTTCATTTATTTATTCACTCAATGATTTATTATTTCATCATGCATTTTTTAAATACCACAGTGTCTGGCTCTGTCAAGTGCCACCATGAAGTTTAAGGTGTAAGGGAGAAAAGGAAGAAAACACATCTTTTTCATTTAGAGTGCTTCATGGTTTCCAAAGGACTTCCACATGCAAGCTCCCATTTGATCCTCTCTGGGGCCCTGAAAGACAGAGAGGGCAGGGATTATTCTAACCTCTCACAAGTGAAGAAACTGAAGGTCAGGGAGGGGAAGGGGTTCATCCAAGGTAATGCCAACCCATCTTCCACCCAGGACAATGTTTTTCCACCCAGTCACACTACAATCATCCCTTCCTTTGGTAACCATGGGGAATTGGTTCCAGGACCCTCACAGTATACCAAAATCCAGGTATACTCAAGTCCCTCAGTTAGCCCTGCGAAGCCCACATATACAAAAAGTTGGTCGTCTCTATATGCGGGATTTGCATCCAAGAACACTGTATTTTCCATCTGCTGTAAGTGGACTTGCGCAGTTCAAACCTGTGTTGTTAGGGGTCAACTGGACTTCAGTCCTGGCTCATTGTACTTCCTCTCTCCTTGCTGTCCAAATTGTACCCTTTCTTTAAAGCCCAATCGAACACTACCTCCTCCCTGAAACCTTTCCTGGTAACCCCAGTTAAAATAATTTTTCCCACTTATAAATTATGACAGTACTTTATTTTGTCTATTTTTTTTTTAAATAACCTCCCTTTCTAGGCACCAATCTTCTTGAAAATAGGATCAATTCATTTTGTCTCCCCTACAGCACCTAGATCTTAATTTATAGTAGAATCTGTATAAAGTACTGAGAAATGAAGGAATGAAAGATGAAGAGATGACAATTTCACCTGTTTTCTGAGTTTTATGCATAAGATAGTCAACAAAGAATATATTAGGTCATTATTTCATATTTAATGAAATGTTTATTTCATACTCAATGAAATAAATCAAAAGTTTAGTTTATTATATCTCAAACAAGAAGCAGTACAATCAAAGTATGCACCTAAACTACTGACACAATTTTGCCATCTTAACTGTAGCTTGCTTATGTCACTGGAGAAGAAGCCTGAAGAGTGAGTAGCGATGAAATCTCAAAGGTGTTTTCCACAGCTTGTTGAGAATTGATTATTTTTCCTTGTAAGAAGTGGTCCAAAGCCTGGAAGAAATGGTAGTCAGTTAGTGCAAAGTCTGGTGAATACGGTGGATGACAGAGTTTCCAAGTCCAGCTGCTATAGTTTGAGCAGCGTTGTTTGTGAGACATGTGGTCAAGCAATGTCTTGAAAGAGGATTGGCCTGTCCCTATTGACCAATCTCTGCTGCTTAATCAAAAGCAGTCTGATCATTTCATCCAATTGGTTGTAGTAGACATCTGCTGTAATTGACTGACCAGGTTTCATGAAGCTGTAGTGGATAATACCAGTGCTGGACCACCAAACAGACCCCATTAGCTTTTTTTGATGAATATTTGGTTTTGCACTGTGTTTCAGCACTTCATCTTTATCCAACCATTGTGCTGAACACTTGCGATAGTCAAAAAGAATCCATTTTTCATCACATGTAACAATACGGTATAAAAATGGTTTGCCTTTCTGTTGTGACAGTAAAGAAAGGCAAGCTTCAAGATGATTTCTCTTCTGAGGCTCATTTAATTCATGCGGTACCCATCTATCCAGCTTCTTTACCTTGCTGATTTGTTTCAAATGGTCCAATATTATTGGCATAGGAACATGAAACCTTGCTGCTAATTCCCACATAGGTTGAGATGGATTCATTTCCATTACAGCTTTCAGCTCATCATTATCCACCTTGGTCTCAGGTCACACATATGCCTCATTTTCAAGATTAAAATCACCAGAACGGAACTTCTCATACCATCGACATACTGTGTGTTCATTAGCCACATCCATCCCAAACACTTTGTTGATATTTTGAGCTGTCTGTGCTGCGTTGGTTCCACGACAGAACTCATATTTAAAAATAACATGAGTTTTTGACTTATCCATGGTTTCACAAAAATTGCTCTAAAAAAAAATTTGAAAGATAATCACAAGCCAAGCCATGCTTTTGAAAGAATGAGGATGTAGCTTTGCAATAAACATAAAATAAGAAGTGTCAGAGTGAAATGTCAGAGATTTCAACTGTTAAACTGAGTACTTAAGGAAATCGGACATTTCATACTTAATAACCTAAATATTTGAAAATAAAAGTGGAGTTGTCTGTTAACTCTTTTCTTTCTGTCTCCATAAATAGGGATGGGGAGGACTAGCATTAATTTAGTACTTGCTGGATGACAGTTGTCTTATGTTATGACATTTTTTCCCTCATAACCTAATAGATAAATCATGGATAAATACTATTATTCCAATTTTCAAGTGGATGTACTGAAGCCCAGAACTGTTAAGAAACTTGCTAATTTTAGACACTGAAGGCATGTTAGAGGGGACCACATCCAATTCCATTTAACCTCATGTGCCAACAAGAGTACATGAAATTGCATCAAATTATGCTATGACAATAAGAAACGGTCCAGTAGCTACCTACATAAGAAAGTAATTCATATATAGAAATAATTTTGAGATCACCTTTCAGTAACATTGTTTCTCACCTTGTTACTGCTTTTCATTGATTTACCACTTGCTGGTTGAATCCTTTAATCTGCTTTTTCAAGAGGGAAAAGGAATGCCACTATTGCCATACTCTTCTAGTTCTTCTGGTGACCATTTCTCACTGGTTGTGAAACACTAGCTTGAGACTTAGATGGTAAATCTGCCTTAAGGAGCAGTATTGTGTCATAATGTAACATGCCTGTTAGAAAAGAGAATGTAGAAAGTTTGGGGTAAATCCTGGAATGGGGTGGGGGATAAACCCAGAAATGCCTTCAGGGATAAGGCTGAAAGGAATAACAACTTTACCAAAAATGGAAAACTCATACACTAAATAATGTGTTAAACATTTACTATATGATAGAGCGGAGAATTATTAGGGCATTTAACCAAAAGACTTTGCCAGTGAATGTCAGATGGACTTGACAGCAGTCGTGAAATGGCGCACTCACCTAGGAGGATTCGCACGAGGGTTCTGCAGCTAAACTCCTACAAGAACAGAGGCCTGCAACATCCTGAAAAACAAACAGACACATCAAAGGTGATTGTTCTTACAAATGTAAGAAATGTCAGTTTGTATTTTTTCCTCTTATAGGTACTGCAGTTTCCTACCTGGTGAAAACTTTTCAGTTTAATTGGCAGAGATTATTAAAAAGTTCTTATCATTTTATTAGTCATTAAGATGGCTAACCATACATCTTGGTATCTTAACATATTTCTTAAAAATATATATTTCTTTTACAATTTTAATGAAACTGTTTCAAGTAATGAGGAAATTCAACCAAAAGCTTCCAAATTTTTTGAATCTGCCATGTGGAAAAAAGTTTTAAACCACACTTTCAGGCTCCTGGGAAGAGAGGGCTTTAATTCAGAAAAATCCCTTCATAGCAAATGTTCTATTTCTTAAATAGCTTTCTATCGTTATTCAGTCTGTTAGATAAAAAGTCGTGCATCTAGAGACAGGTGGAATTGGTAAAGTAAATAAACATTTTATCTAATCAGTGCTGAAGATGTTAATGTAATATTGGCTTCAATGGGCAGTTTCAATCACTCATATAGTATGTTCAGACATTTGACAGAAACAGGGAGCCCTGAGCTTCTTGAAAGTAAAAAAACACATCAGTTATTTTAATTTTGTCACTGCTTCTGGGAAAGAATTCAGAAGCAACCCTTCAACCAATAACAGGTAGATTCCTAGAAACCTCTGTATTGGGGAATTCATTGTAAGGGCTAAATAAGATCCACACAGAGAAATGAAATTCATTGCTAATGTGTGTGCCAATCTGGGGATCAGCTGGAGAGAACTGTCATTTTGCCTGGTTACCTAGGGGCTCTAAAACAATGAGGTTTGGTTGTGAAATAACAATAACATAGAATAGCTTGTGGTTGCATATTTTCCAAGGACCAAATACTGTTCAAAATAACATTTTAACGCATATTTAATACTCACACTCACCTTATTAGATTGTTACTATACCTATCCTCATTTTATAGGGTAAACTTGGAAACTTACAGAAACAAAAGGTCAGTAACTCGCCCAAGGTCACACACCTAATAAGGGGTGACTTAGGCAGTCTAGCTTCTGAGCCCATGTTCTTATTCAATATACCCTACTGCTTTTTATATATAGATAATATATTTTTCAACATAAGAAACACACATTACAAAAATTTGAGAAAATAAGAAAAAAACTATTATGCTACTAACCTCACATAATTGCTGTTAGTCTTTTGGGATATTTGCTTTCAATTGTATGTATATGCATATTTTTCCATTCACTATAGTTCTATGATTTTGATTTTTTTCTCTTCACATTATAACAGAAGTATTTCCCATGTTGCTGAAGTGTTCAGAATGTTCATTTTTAATACCTGCAAAATATTACAGATACCAGATATACTGTACTTATTTAGTAAGTCTCTAGTGTTAGTTATTTAGGTTGCTTCCAAAAGCCTAAAGCAGGTTAAAGTGCATGTAGAACCAGACAGCCTGGTTAAAATCCTTGCTATATAATGTTGAGCAAGTTACTTGACCTTTCAATGTTTCAGTTTTCTCATCTGTAGAAGGAGGATAGTAATAGTAACTACCTCCTTGGATTGTTGTAAGGATTAACTACAT